>NC_047124.1:1894157-2183636 GCF_902500255.1 Thalassophryne amazonica
AACACTTTTCTAGCGTTAACTTTAACACTGTTGGTGTTAATTTAACTCTGAAAAGAGTGAACATACACAGTAAAATCACTGGTGTTTATCTAGACAGTGTTAAATTAACACTGACAGTGTTAATTTAACACTGGTGTTTATCTAGTGTTTAGTGTTAATTTAACACTGTCCGTTTCTCTGTGTACAATATCATACAACTTTGCATAATGTTAGTATTTTAATTGTTTTTATGGAATGCGTAATTCTTTGTCAGAGACCAATAAAATAGTGTTGATAATAATAATAATAATAATAATAATAATAATAATAATAATAATAATAATAATAATCTGTAGTTATTGGACGGTGCTCTCATAACAATAACAACAACAACAACAACAATAATAATAATAATAATAACAGTTTGTAATTAATGGACGGTACTCTTATTATTATTATTATTATTATTATTATTATTATTATTATTATTATTATTATTATTATTATTATTATTATCCTGCCCACAGACACTTTTGGGGTTTTGCTCCTCCCTCCGCTCAACGGGCCCGTACACGTCATGATTAATGACACATCAGCAGCACAAAGATTAATCATGGAGAATTAGAAATCTTGGAGGTGTGCTCTGCAGATCAGGTGCAAACGAATTAGCTGCGCGGAATCTTTTTAGATGCAAATATTTCGGTTATCTGCGCCGCGCTGTTTGCAGTGTTTATGATTAATTATCTCTCCTCGGTGAAAAATAAATCACGCGAAATTAGGATCTAGCAGAGATGGCAGGTCGATGCTGTTAATTTCAGGTTGAAATTGACACACTAATTATAGCAGCTGGAACACTACAGGCTGCGCTTCTATTTTTTAATCAGATACCCCTTATATTTTACCAATTAAAAATAATTTCATTGCCCCAGGATTTAAAAAAAAGAGAGAGAGAGAGAGAGAGAGAGAGAGAGAATCCTTTCTCCTCACATGGCCATCACTTTCCTCCATCAGATTCATTGTGATGTATTAGATGCAATAAATTATCCCATGTAACAAAACATGGCGAGCTGAAAGGCTGATAATCTGCACCGGGGAGATAAGGATTCATTATTCCAAATCATTATGAATCCAGCGTTGGCTGTGACTTCTTTCTTAATCAGCTTCTGTGATCCTGGATACGTGAAGGCAGCAGATAAGAGCGCAGTCGTTTATAATTCTCCCCACCTCGGTCTAATATTTAAAAAATAAATAAAGAAAGAAATAAACCGTGTGCGCAGGCAAGAAGAATAAAACACATTGAGGAAATAAATACGTGGCCTGTACATTTTTGGAGGTGTTTTGTCTCAAATTAAGGTCGGACATTTACAGCCAAGAACTGTGTAGGAAGGAATGAAAATAAATAAATAAATAAAGACATGTGGAGCGTCTATTTCACGTTTGGAGTGGGAAGTATATATCATTTAGGTGGATAAATGCGCCAAAACAGAGGCGGCTGCACCCGCACAGAAACAAACCCCCCACGAAATTAAATGTAAAACATCAGCTGCGTTCTGATGGAACAGTTTTACAAGAACAAAAAATGACAAAAATTCAAATTCGTGCGTAAAAGCGGAAACGTCATCCAGGTGTTTATAACCACCGAGTTCAGAAAACAGACATAATAAAATCAAAGAAATAGAACGCAAATGTAAATGCCAAAGGTTCGCTTAAAATAAATGCGATATAATCACACACAGCTTCCGACAAAATTCTGGTTATAGTATGCTTACAAGCCAAAAGGAAAAAAAAAAATCAATTTTAATGAATAAAGGATAGTCTCCAGAAAATAGACACCGCCCTCCTCAAAAAGGTGAGAATAAAATCCACCTCTCCTCATTCATCTGCATCATTTCCTGCCTTTAATCATTTTATTGCACTTATAATATCCTTCAATTATCGCAGCCATCAGTGTGCGCGTCTCTCTATTAAATTCACCTGATAATTCCCAAAATAAGCACTTTATTTGCGTCCAAAGCTGATTAATAAATCGTTTCAATCTGGATATTGAAACATTAATTCCATAAATGGAAAGCTGCGTGCTGGAAAATGTTGAATTATTCATCTCTTTAAAAAAATATATAAAATAATAATAATAATAATAATAATAATAATAATAATAATAATAATAATAATAATAATAATAAAACAGTGGCGCGCTGCTACGTTTATCCAAAGAGATTTGCGCGCCGATTATCTTTAATTTATTACCTTAACTGAATTTGTTCCCTCAAAAAAAAAAAAAAAAAAAAAGGAGAGATTTGGGTGTGATCAGTTTACTCCTTCAAAGAGGCAAGCCCCCAGCACCCCCCTCTCTCTCTCTCCCTCTCTCTCTCTCTCTCTCTCTCTCTCTCTCTTTCTGTTCGGTGCATTTCACAGAGAGGGGGATCGGATTTGCTTGGTGCTCCTTTCAATCACCCATGGTGTCAATAAGCAGGCTGGTACCGGCCTCAAACCGCTACAGGGCCACAATGAAGCTCCGGTCACATGTTGGCACGACGCGCGCACACATTTCTGATTACTCACATTTTGGCTTCGTTCCTGTGGAGTTTGACGGGGATCTTCAGACACCAGACGCCTCGTGGTTTGATCTGGGGACGCAAAAGGCTGTGCCTTATTTTGTGGCTCACGGAAAAACCTAAATGAATCCTATATATATATATATATATATATATATATATATATATATATATATATATATATATATATATATATATATATATATATATATATATATATATATATATATATATGTGTGTGTGTGTGTGTGTGTGTGTGTGTGTGTGTGTGTGTGTGTGTGTGTGTTGCAAGAGCTGCAAAGTAAAGATTATTTAAGTAGTAGGGGAGAGTGGGAGCAATTGCATCTTATTTTGCTTCAATGTGTTATTGGGTGTGTGTGTGTGTGGGGGGGGGGGGGGGGGGGGGGGGGGGAGGGGTGCACAAACTGACCTCAAAGAAAAAAAAAAACGAAAAAATAAAATGTATTTTGTCTTAAATACATATAAAATGTAGGACATAGACAAAATTAACATCCAATGTTACCCGAGAACAATATGTCTTTTGTTGACATACAGCCAACATCAAAATCAAACTGAAGAACAACCAAAACACTGAAGAAGATGGGTGATCAAACCTATCTATCTATCTATCTATCTATCTATCTATCTATCTATCTATCTATCTATCTATCTATCTATCTATCTATCTATCTATCTATCTATCTATCTATCTATCTATCTATCTATCTATCTATCTATCTATCTATCTATCTATCTATCTATCTATCTATCTATCTATCTATCTATCTATCTATCTATCTATCTATCTATCTATCTATCTATCAACTTTTTGCAAATAAATAAATAGATTGCACTAATACTAACACTGAATATTTGATGCAGTGGTATATTAGCTGGGCCTGGCCCCCTTCGCCTCCCACCCACTGTAGGTGCAGCAGAGCTCGTGTTCAGGTACAGCAGTAGGCGTGGGGACAGTGTAAAACCCCCACTCATTCTATAAGTTTTGAGTTATAGAAATAAAACTGAATTACATTAGCATGAAAATAAAAAGGTACATAATGCATTAAAAGGAATTTGGTGCAACTATATCAAGGCTTTAAAGGGCAAGCACAACTAACACAGCACTCAGATGGAGAGCGAGTACTTTAACTGCTACAATTTATCAACATAGTACTTTCATATTAAATACATTTCAAAAGGTTTTACAAGACCAAATTTATAAAACATCACAATTTATTTTATTCTATAACCCCAATTCCAATGAAGTTGGGGCGTTGTGTGAAATGTAAATAAAAACAGAATACAATGATTTGCAAATCCAGTTGAATACACCACAAAGACAAGATATTTAATGTTCAAACTGATAAACTTTATGTTTTTTGTGTGAATATTTGCTCATTTTGAAATGGATGCCTGCAACACGTTTCAAAAAAGCTGGGACAGTGGTATGTTTACCACTGTGTTACATCACCTTTCCTTCTAACAACACTCAATAAGTGTTTGGGAACTGAGGACACTAATTGTGAGTGTCATGACTGGGTATACAGTGGGACCAAAAAGTATTTAGTCAGCCCCTGATTGTGCAAGATCTCCTACTTAGAAAGATGAGAGAGGTCTGTGATTTTCATCATAGGTACACTTCAACTGTGAGAAACAAAATGAGAAAAAAATCCAGAAAATCACATTGTAGGATTTTTAAAGAATTTATTTGTAAATTGTGGTGGAAAATAAGTATTTGGTCACCCACAAACAAGCAAGATTTCTGGCTCTCACAGACCTGTAACTTCTTCTTTAAGAAGCTCTTCTGTCCTCCACCTGTTACCTGTATTAATGGCACCTGTTGGAACTCGTTATCTGTATAAAAGACACCTGTCCACAGCCTCAAACAGTCAGACTCCAAACTCAACCATGGCCAAGACCAAAGAGCTGTCGAAGGACACCGGGAAGAACATTGTAGATGTGCAGCAGGCTGGGAAGAGTGAATCTACAATAGTCAAGCAGGTTGGTGTGAATAAATCAACTGTGGGAGCAACTGTAAAAAAAGACATACAAGACCATTGATAATCTCCCTCGATCTGGGGCTCCATGCAATATGTCATCCCGTGGGGTCAAAATGATCATGAGCTACACGGAGGGACCTGATGAATGACCTGCAGAGAGCTGGGACCAAAGTAACAAAGGCTACACACTATGCAGAGAGGGACTCAAATCCTGCAGTGCCAGGCCTGTCCCTCTGCTTAAGCCAGTACGTGTCCAGGGCCATCTGAAGTTTGCCAGAGAGCATGTGGATGATCCAGAAGAGGATTGGGAGAATATCATGTGGTCAGATGAAACCAATATAGAACTTTTTAGTAAAAGCTCAACTTGTTGTATTTGGAGGAAGAAGAATGCTGAGCTGCATCCCAAGAAGACCATATCTACTGTGAAGCATGGGGGTGGAAACATCATGCAAAGGGGACAGGACGACTGATCCGTGTTAAGGGAAGAATGAACGTGGACATATATCATGAGATTTTAAGTCACAATCTCCTTCCATCAGTGAGAGCATTGAAGATGCAACGTGGCTGGGTCTTCCAGCATGAAAATGATCCCAAACACACCACTCGGGCAATGAAGGAGTGGCTCCGTAAAAAGCATTTCAAGGTCCTCAAAGTCTGTGTTGCCCAGTGACAGCCCCAAAACATCACTGCTCTAGAGGAGATCTGCATGGAGGAATGGACCAAAATACCAGCTACAGTGTGTGCAAACCTGGTGAAGACTTACAGGAAACGTTTGACCTCTGTCATTGCCAACAAAGATTATGTTACAAAGTATTGAGTTGAATTTTTGTTATTGACCAAATACTTATTTTCCACCATAATTTACAAATAAATTCTTTAAAAATCCTACAATGTGTTTTCTTGTTTTTTTTCTCATTTTGTCTCTCACGGTTGAAATGTACCTATGTTGAAAATTACAGACCTCTATCTTTCTAAGTAGGAGAACTTACACATTCAGGGACTAACTAAATACCTTTTTACCCCACTGTAAAAGGAGCACCCCCAAAAGGCTCAGCACAGATGGGCTGAGGATCACCACTTTGTGAACCACTGTGTGAAAAAATAGTCCAACAGTTTAAGAACAATGTGTCTCAATGTTCAAGTGCAAGGAATTTAGGGATTCCATCATCTACAGTCCATAATATAAGCAGAAGATTCAAAGAATCTGGAGAACTTTCTACACATAAGCAGCAAGGCTGAAAACCAGCACTGAATGCCCATGACCTTCGATCCCTCAGGGGGCACTGCATTAAAAACCGACATCATTGTGTAAAGGATCTTACTGTGTGGGCTCAGGAACACTTCAGAAAACCATTGTCAGTTAACACAGTTCGTCGCTACATTTACAAGTGCAAGTTAAAACTCTATCATGCAAAGTGAAAGTCAAACATCAATAACATCCAGAAATGCCACCGCCTTCTCTGGGCCCAAGCTCATTTGAAATGGACAGACGCAAAGTGGAAAAGTGTGCTGTGGTCTGATGAGTCCACATTTCAAATTGTTTTTAGAAATCATGGACATCATGTCCTCCAGACAAAAGAGGAAAAAGACCATCCAGATTGTTACCAGCACAAAGTTCAAAAGCCAGCATCTGTGATGGTATGGGGGTGTGTTAGTGCCCATGACATGGACAACTTACACATCTGTGATGGCACCATCAATGCTGAAAGGTACATCCAGGTTTTGGAGCAACACATGCTGCCATCCAAGCAACGTCTTTTTCAGGGACGTCCCTGCTTATTTCATCAAGACAATGCCAAGCCACATTCTGCACGTGTTACAACAGCGTGACTTCGTAGTAAAAGACTGCGGGTACTAGACTGGCCTGCCTGCAGTCCAGACCTGTCGCTCATTGAAAATGTGTGGCGCATTATGAAGAACAAAATACAACAACGGAGACCCAGGGACTGTTGAACAACTGAAGTCGTACATCAAGCAAGAATGGGAAAGAATTCCACCTACAAAGTTTCAACAATTAGTGTCCTCAGTTCCCAAACGCTTATTGAGTGTTGTTAGAAGGAAAGGTGATGTAACACAGTGGGAAACATACCACTGTCCCAGCTTTTTGAAACCTGTTGCAGGCATCCATTTCAAAATGAGCAAATATTTGCACAAAAACAATAAAGTTTATCAGTTTGAACATTAAATATCTTGTCTTTGTGGTGTATTAAATTGAATATAGGTTGAAGAGGATTTGAAAATCATTGTATTCTGGTTTTATTTACATTTTACACAATGTCCCAACTTCATTGGAACTGGGGTTGTATTTAAAGAGCTATTTACTACAATACCACCCTCTAGTGGATGAGACTTCTGACATTAAAGTTCAGTATAATTTATTTATTTATTTTCGGGGGGGGGGGGGGGGGGGGTCCTCAATACCAACCCAGTTTTGCATTGTCAAGATTGTATTATTTATTGTTGTGCTGAAGTTCCTGTTCCACATGTAGTTTTATTGTGATTCCTCATTTTGAATAAACCACCAGCTACAGTGCATCCAGTAAGTATTCACAGTGCTTCACTTTTTCCACATTTTATTTACAGCCTTATTCCAAAAATGGATGAAACTCTTTTTTTCATCAAAATTCTACACACAATACCCCAAAACTTTTTTTTTTTTAGATTTTTGCAAATTTATAAACAAAACAAAACAAAACAAAATTTCACATGTACATAAGTATTCACAGTCTTTGCCATGAAGCTCAAACTTGAGCTCTGGTGCCTCCTGTTTCCACTGATCATCCTTGAGATGTTTCTACAGCTTATTTGGAGTCCACCTGGGGTAAATTCAGTTGATTGGACATGATTTGGAAAGACACACACCTGTCTACATATAAGGTCCCACAGTTGATACAAACCAAGTCAAAGGAATTGTCTGTACACCTCAGAGACAGGATTGTCTGGAGGCACAAATCTGGGGAAGGGTACAGAAACATTTCTGTTGTTTTGAAGGTCCCAGTGAGCACAATGGATTCCATCATCTGTAAATGGAAGAAGTTCTGATCCACCAGCACTCTTCCAAGAGCTGACTGCCTGTCTAAACTGAGCGAGAAGGACCTCAGTCAGGGAGGTGACCAAGAACCTGATGATCACTCTGTCAGAGCTCCAGACATTCCTCTGTGGAAAGAAGAGAACCTTCCAGAAGGACAACCATCTCTGCAGCAATCCACCAATCAGGCCTGTATGGTAGAGTGGCCAGATAGAAGCCACGTTTTAGTAAAAGACACATGGCAGCCCACCTGGAGTTTGACAAAAGGCACCTGAAGGACTCTCAGACCAGGAGAAACAAAATTCTCTGGTCTGATGAGACAAAGAGTGAACTCTTTGGCGTCGTGTTTGGAGGAAACCAGGCACCATCCCTACAGTGAAGCATGGTGGTGGCAGCATCATGCTGTGGGGATGTTTTTCAGCAGCAGGAACTGGGAGACTAGTCAGGATTGAGGGAAAGATGAATGCAGCAATGTACAGAGACATCCTGGATGAAAACCTGCTCCAGAGCGCTCTGGACCTCAGACTGGGGTGACGGTTCATCTTTCAACAGGTCAGTGACCCTAAACACACAGCCAAGATACCAAAGGAGTGGCTTCAGGACAACTCTGTGAATGTCCTTGAGTGGCCCAGCCAGAGCCCAGACCTGAATCCGACTGAACGTCTCTCGAGAGACAACCCAGTCTCACGCTCTTTTTTGTCCTCCCGTCACGAAATGGTTCAAATTTTCATGACAGTGTTTTTTTAACTCACTGTTACTAACACTACTCCTTCCCTTAACCCTAACCATAACCACCCCCCACCCCCGCTGCACTTTTAATTACGTGCACCTGTCACGGAATGAATTTGAATAAATTTGTGCTCCCATGATGAAAATTTTGCACTTTTCATGACAATATGACGAACCAATAGATTAATGTATATTTCATGCTGCTGAATCACGACATGCCATGAGAGTGGGTTGGGAGAGATCTGAAGATGGCTGTGCACAGATGCTCTCCAGCCACCCTGATGGAGCCTGAGAGGTGCTGCAAAGTGGAATGGACCATACTGCCCAAAGATAGGTGCACCAAGCTTGTGGCATCATATTCAAGAAGACTTGAGGCTGTAATTTCTGCCAAAGGTGCATCAACAAAGTATTGAACAAAGGTTGTGAATACTTATGGACATATGATTTCTTAGCTTTTTATCTTAAATACATTTGGGAAAATAAAAATATATATATGTTGTCATTATGGGATGTTGTGAGTAGAATTTTGAGGGAAAAAATGAAGGCTGTAACATAAAAAAGGCTGTAACATAAAATGTGGAAAAAATGAAGCGCTGTGAATATTTAAATTAGCATAATGCTGTTTATGAATGCCTTATTTCTTCCACCAGAATTTCTCTGAACTTTAAAATTTTCATCATTTGCTTAATTGTTTTTTTTTTTGTTTGTTTTTTGTTTTTTAATTTACAATTTTATCTTTAGTTTGTGTCACAGACAATCCATTTAATGCGCCCGCTCAGGTGAGAACTAAATTTGGCACTTTCTGTGGGATCTTAAACTAGCACACACACACACACACACACACACACACACACACACACACACACACACACACACACACACATATATATACATATATACATACATATGTATGTATATATCCCCCCCCCCTTCTTTTTTGCTTTAAAACAAAAATATTTTGTCAGTTCCCATCATGCAACAGGACAGTGTTCTGTTAGCAGTTGTTTGTGTGCACTCTATTGATGTGATTAGTTTGTGTTGTATTGTGTTCTCTTTGTGGTATTTCTGCTCCTCACTATGTTTGTTTGAAAATCGTGGGGTCCATGTGACTCGGGGTCCCTGGTCTTCAGCCCAGCTGAGCCTGTGTACGAATCCACCGCTGTCTTGTATTAAAAGCTAAATCATCATCATCATACTACAGTTTGGTGTAGAATTCACCTTTCAGTAAACTCACATTATTTTTGTCCTGGTTATAAAACATAGACAATAAAAATGTTGTTTCCTTTGTTCTAAGAATATATATTTCTCAGCTTTTGTAACATGACTGTTAACAGCTTAAGACTCCTGTTCAAAGGTGCACTTTGATCCAGATTTGAATCTGTCATTTGAGGTTGTGTGACATCAATATTTGAGTTACACACAAAATTAATTATATTGTGAAAACAATTCACTGCTTTCCATAATTTTAAAAAACAAACAATATTTACAATTCATCTCACAGAATCTGCTCGCAGCAAAAAGGGTTTTTAAAAGCGTCCCTATGAGAAAGATTCAAAAAATTACAGGGAGACTTACAAAATAAATCTTGGAATTGTTCTCAGTTTCATCACCTAAATATACAAATCAATCAGTCAATCAATCAATGGTTTGTAAAATCCACACTGGTTTAAAAATATTTTATTTTGGAGCTGCACCTCCACTAACCTGCTAATTAACCAGGTTAGTGTTAAACTGCGTCAGTAGCACCACAAGAAAAGTTCAATAAAAAACGTTATTTTAGACTCTATTAAAGTTTATTTCCACTGTAGTTTTACCTCGTGTTTTATCCAACTCAGAGCTGATCAGTGCGCGCGCGTGACACCGGGACAGAGGGCGCGCGCGCTGCCGTATTATTCTCTCTCTCTGAGTCTCTCTCTCTCTCCTCTTCCATTTCTCTGTCACTCTTCTTTTCCTTCTTCACATCTGCAGGAAAAAGGCTCCACGCGCACAGGTCAGTAAATCCGTGTAATAATCTTCGTAATAATTTTTAAAAATCCTAAATAATTTTTCCACCCAGCAGGCACTGCGGTTTCTGCGTGCGTGACCTCGGCGATGAACAAATGATGTAATAAAGAGACGCAAACAAAGAAAAACGACGTTTATATTTCTCGGCCATCACGGGCGCGTGTGCGCGTGCAGCGGCGGAGAAAAGACCGTCTAATGACCGCCGCCGTGTCCGCAACGTCACGTGATCTAATTAGACAAAACAAAAATACAAAAACTGATTCTTCTTTTTTGGCATCAGGAAACACCCGCAGCTTGTGCGCGTGCCGCACATCGTGCGCAGAATGGCGCAGACGAGCCGTTTCGCGCTTTAGACCCGAACGAGCCATGAAATCGGTCTGATTGTCGCCGGCGGCTCACGCAAAAGCTCCAGGTATTAGACGGCACCACCGGGTCTCTGACGCAAAAAAAGAGAAAAAAAAGATGCACGTCTGATCGCTTTAATTCTGTGTGACGTGATGTTAAACACAATGACGTCAAACGAGGCTTCATCTGGACTTCTATTTGGATTCTGTGGATTAAAACACAACTTAATCTGTTTATTGCTGTTTTATAAATTCACTTTATTTTATTTTTTACAGGCCGCTGCTTAAAATGGCATCAGTGCGTAAGGATAAAAAACACTTTAATTTTCTCCAAAGTGCAGCTTCACCCTCGAAGAAAAGGTGATTTATCCTGCGGCTCGGGTCGTTCTAGGAATCACTTTTTGACGCGCTGGTTTAGTTCTCAGAAGCCGAGTTGGTTCACAGCATCTTTTTTCTTTTCATGAAAAGTCTTGAAAGAAGATAAATGACTCACGGCAAACGACAAATGTACAACATTTAGATAAATGAAAAGGTTTTGACTCACATCCGAGTGCAATCTCACACACACACACACACACACACACACACACACACACACACACACACACACACACACACACACACACACACACACACACACACACACACACACACACACACACACACACACACACACACACACACACACACACACACACACAGCATCTTCTGCTCCACAAACCAAATATATGATTTAAACATTTATTCTTTAATTATTAAGCGGTCGTGTGTGGCTCGGTTTTAATTCTTTTTTATATGAACTCGGTAAATCATCACAGAGATTTGGGATCCAGACGCAGCCCTGCGCAAAAGTCTAAAACACCCTGGTGTTTCTCCGTTGTTGTTGTTTTTTTAAAAAAACTATTACTATATCAGAAAATTGTCCAATCATTAATAAAATACAAAATAAATTAAAGCATAAGGAGAATAATTAAGACCTTTTCGGATCAATGAAAACATTATTTAGTAGGTTTAAGGCGCAGTGCGCCACAAGAAACAGGACAATAAATAATGACTTAAGAGGCTTTTTAAAAATAAACTCATGGCATATGTCATCCAAAATTATTCTAGGAAATGGATATCAAATTTTTATTTTATTTAAACTCTTTTTCAAAGAAAAGTTGACATTTTGAAGATTTTCGTTGATTTGAAGCATCTTTGCTAAAATTTATAATTTAGATCGATCTATATAAAATTGCTCTACATGTATTTATTTACATAGCTAAACATTTTAAACATATAAGACATATGTTTGACTCCCAATGTAAATATACAAACTATCTTATTAAAAAACAGCATCTATTACGTACAGTTATTTGCAAAGTCTGACACCAATCTAGACTTGATTTTTATACATGTACTTTCAGCTCAGTCTCACGTTTTTTGTCGTCCTCCCGTCACGAAATGATTCAAATTTTCGTGACTTTTTAAAAACTCAGTATTACTAACCCTACTCCTTCCTAATCATAGCCACCCCCGAGCGCCCCGCTGCACTTTTAGTTACGTGAAACCATCACGGAGTGAATGTGCTGCTGAATCACGATATATATATATATATATATATATATATATATATATATATATATATATATATATATATATATATATATATATATATATATATATATATATATATATATATAGATATAGTGCGTGTGAGTGTTCATATTATTTGTATAGTGCTGGGATTGTGTGTGCATAACTTTGATCTCGGTTTGTTTTTATGGCCGTGTGATTTATATCTGGCTGAGCTCTGATCAGCTGACAGAAGTGAAACGATATTTATGAGGAAAAATGATTAGTTAGTGACGACACTAAAGCGTTTCATCCTCCGCACAGCCAATGGAACTATCGTGTCTTCACATTTTTGTTTTTTGAAGTGTCATGTCCTGATCTGAGTCACAAGTTATCGGTGCCATCGACAACAGAGGAATCAACTTTTACGCACAGCGGCGCTGCTGCTGTCGGCCTTAAACACACGCTGAAGTTTTAATGTTGGCGCTGCAGACACCGTCTGTCCGTTTTTGAGATTATAAATGATAGTGATATTTTTGATAGAGCTGGCGCTGAATAAGAAACAAAAAACATCATCTGGATTTTGGAAACCTTCGCCACCGTGCGCGGCCTCGCGGCACCTATAAGGACGACTGATGAGCTGCGCGATACTTTTCAACAGGATAATTACACGCGTCCGCTGACAGCTCGACAACAGCAGCTACAGCTCTGTGCATCCAAGTTCAGTCTCAGGTTTGATGATCTCCTCCTCTCTGCAGGTAGACTGACGCTGCGCCAAGTGTTTCCAGCGCACCGGGCCACTAAAATGGCAAATGTCTGTGATCGAGTCACGTGTTTAAAATGAGTGAAATCGGTACCTGATGAGAATTGACTACCAGTGAATCTCCATCTCACCTGATGTCAGACTGTCAAAGGATGAAAACTGGTGCAAGGGCGTGCGCGCTCCTGCTTCGCCGCGCGTTCCGCCTGTGGACAGACGCTTCATTTCCTGACTCGACACCGCGGTACTGACGTCACATCCAATGGCGTCGCCGAGGCTGCCCCCCTCCTCAAATGAATACACCCTATACTACGATTACACAGTGCCAATGTGGAAGTATATAGAGACATAAAATACTTCCCCAAGGACCAGCTTTTTTTTTTCTGCACACATTCATGCGCCGGCCGCACACTGCGCAAATCACAAAATGCACCCTTAAAATCAGCTCTAAAATATCGAAAATGATTTTCACGTCAAACAAACAGGCATCAGGTTACATTTAATGCATCAGTTTGAATAAATAATGAGCCTTTGTCGTCCGTCCGTTTGATATTTCGTTTTACACACTGATGGCGGCCAACAGCAGAAAATATTAGATTTTTTCCTCCTCCCACGGCGAGAAACCATCTTCTATTAATGAATGCATTTGACTGTCACCGCGAGAGGACGCACTGCCACAATTTTAAGAGCGCAAATGTGCCGAAAGCTGTCAGCGGCCCCGAGCAACAGGCTCTGCTGCAGCAGCCCGTTCTTTAGGGAAAAAAAAAAAAAAAATGAAATCAAAAACTGAAACAGGCCTATTGTGTTTTATGTTTTTAAAATTAGTGTACTGAAGTCTGCTGTTGATTTTTTTTACGTGTGAACAGTCAAATTACAGGTGATTTTGCATTTATATATATATATATATATATATATATATATAAATATGTATATATTATATATGTGTATATATGTGTATATATATATATATGTATATATGTTATATATGTATAAACGCCCCTATTTTATTAATATTTTTCCACAAGGTCATTCAACAGTAAAATCTTACAGCGCCTCTTGACCCATGTTATATTCAATTAGTTCAGGCCCCTCCCCTTCACTGATGACACTGACAGACCCTCCTTAAGTTGCGTCGCGCCACAGCTGTCTGCAAGCATTGAGCTGCCTGGCGCCATCCTGAAAGAATGCCTTCACTGTAAAAAAAAAAAAAAAAAAAAAAAGAGAGAGAGAGGGGGGTAGAGTAAGGGCGAGAGAGCAGGAACAACACAGACAGAGAGGGAGAGCGAGGGGAGCGGAGTTAATGGAGAGGGCTACAACTGCGCACAGAGATTTGATCAGTGAGTTTAAGTTGCTGCTGCCGGTCAGTGCGCAGTCACCGAGCCCTGCGCACGCACAATCCTCCGCAACTTGTAGAGCCGCGCTGAAACAGTGACATTTATCTAAGAGGAAGAAGTTCACGAACTCTGCGTGGGACCGGATTCCGTTTTTGGACGTATTTACGTGACGCTACTTTCGTTGCATTTTGTAATGCGGGGTATGTTTCGTCTTTAAATTTTGTCCTTGTCATTAAAAAAAACAAACTTTAGCGTCAGTCTGTGTGTGTTTATTTATGCTGCACGTTTTGTCGATGTTCAGAAAATAAGAGCATAATCTCTCTGTCTCCAGGTGATCGGAGGCGAGCGCGGAGCCTGTGGATTTAACAGAAAAACGGATTTTGGACAATTTGTTTCTACTCTTTTGACTGGTCCCTGTTTCCTTTGACGTGCATGAACATTCTGTGAAGATTAAAAAAATATATATATATACGGGAAGCGATGGAAGTAAGTGCGGATCAGCCCCGATGGATGAGCCATCATCCCGCGGTGTTGAACGAGCAGCATCCCGGCTCACATCACCCGGGCCTCGGTCACTCGTACATGGACCCTTCGCAGTATCCCCTCCCTGACGATGTGGATGTACTGTTTAATATCGATGGACAGGGGAACCACGTCTCTCCGTACTATGGGAACTCAGTCCGGGCCGTCCAGAGGTATCCTCCTCCTCCACACAGTGAGTATCAAGGCTGAACGGCCTTTTTATGTGAACTCGAGTGCGCGTTACGCTGCGCCATTTATTCATTCTGAAAAGACTCAAAATCGTGTCGATGGTTGGAATTATACCACTGTGATACAGAACAGGTTTCGGTTTTGGCCTGAGGTGACTTTGCCCTAAAAAAAGCAGAGGTTATGTATTGTGAAACCGTGCTGTAAATGTGTACGGCACCACTGTTTTTGATTTCTTTTATCTCTCTCTGTCGCGCTCTCTCTCTCTCTCTCTCTCTCTCTCTCACACACACACACACACACACACACACACAATTCACTTTGAGAACAGTTTGCGCGCCGGTTTTTACTCACGGCTCACAGCCGCGCGTAATTTAGTTTTGGATCAAATTCAAACTTACAGCTCTAAACAAAAATGTGGTAACGCCTTTATTTTTGAAGAGTTATTTGTAGCTTCTAAACTGATACAAAACAGAGTTTCCACGTATATCCGTGCGAAATGAATTTCTGATAAGAATGCGGTTTGTAGCTGCACACTCACACAGCTACAAACAAATAACTGTGCAAATATTTACGTAATTCTGATATATTTTACGCCCCGCCAGGCCGTTTTTAATTATGCATATTTCACGCACACTTTATTGACGGATTAATATTTGTGTCATTTGCCGTTTAAAATAATGACTGTTTTGACACCTGGAGTATTTTGGTCGTGCTAACATGGTTTTATCTCTGACTCCACGTGAATACACATGAACATGTTAAATGTGCCAAGATATTCATTGTTTCGAGATTCCGCTAATTCTTACATTAATTCAGAAACAAATACGCACTGGCTTTTACGCAGCGCCGTGCCAACAAATGAACGCGTTGGCGCATGTTATCGTGCTGTCAGCTGTCACCAACACACGATCACTGACACTCAGAACTAGACTTTATTTTAAAATGATGACGTTTCTCCGAGATGATCCAATCAGTGAGGAAAAAGAACAATAACCTTCGCGCTTGGCCACATCAAAGTCTTTAGAGTTCCTAAAAAGCATTTTACGAAATAAGCAGATTGTTGCTTTGAAAAAAAAGTGACTTGATCTTAAAAATATTTGGCGACTCCGAAGAGACCTAAATTATTTTATTGTTATTTATTTTGGGGTGTTGGTGTGGGGGGACGCACAGATTGAGGTCATGGTTGTGATGTTTGCTCGTGTTTCTGTCCCGTCCAGGTAGCCAGGTGTGCCGCCCGTCGTTACTGCACGGCTCCCTGCCCTGGCTGGAGGGCAGCAAAGGCATCGCCCCGCACCACAGTACTTCGCCCTGGAACCTGAGCCCGTTCCCCAAGAACCCGCTGCACCACGGCTCCCCGGCCAGCCTGTCCGTCTACCCTCCCTCCTCCTCCTCCTCGCTGTCCACCGGACATTCCAGTCCACACCTCTTCACGTTTCCCCCGACCCCACCCAAAGACGTATCCCCGGACCCAGGTATATCAACCCCGGGCTCCAGTAGCTCCGGTCGGCAAGAGGATAAGGAGTGCATAAAGTACCAGGTGACCCTGGCCGAGAGCATGAAACTGGAGTCAACTCACAGCCGGAGCGTGGCGTCAATCGGAGCAGGGTCATCCTCTGCCCACCACCCCATCGCCACATACCCACCCTATGTCCCCGAATACGGGCCAGGCCTCTTCCCACCAAGTAGCCTGATAGGTGGGTCATCTTCTAGTTATGGTTCCAAAACAAGACCAAAAACAAGGTCCTGTTCAGGTAGGCGTGCGCTTTATTACATTCCCTTTTGATCTAACATGATTCCATAGATTTTAATGGCAGCCAATGTTTAATCCAAAACTCCCATCAGCACATGATCAAGATCTCCTTCTAGGACAGAAAGAGGAAATAACAGCAGTAACAGGTTAGGAGGAAAAACTCCAGCTTGTAGGTGGACTTGTCATTAAAATAAACAGACTTATTTCAGGTCATTTTCCTTCCTCCTGCGCGCTGACAGAGAGCGGCTCTCCGGCCTGTGTCTCCGCGGTTAGATGTTTAACATAATCCCATTACTGCCGCACCAGCGCGCGCCACTGTTGCATTGTTTATCCAGCGGCGCAGCTCCGGATGCGCAGCGCACGAACCACCGAGCAGAGAGGGAGGGAGGGAGGGCACCAAGGGGTGGAGGCTTTTTTTTCTTCCAAATTGAAGGGGTAATTATTTTTAAGGTTAACTAATGCTGTGCATCTGAAAAGCAGTTTTCTGTAAAGAGATTAATATCAGAGCGCGCGCGCGCCTCCAAAAAACACTGGATTAGTTGATGCATATCATCGGGATTATTATTATTATTATTATTACTGAGCAAAACACACCGACACATTAATGCAAATAATCATTTTAATTCCACGATAATGTTCATTTATAGAGATATTTAAAGAAATGTGAGCAAGAAAATAACGTAAGCTTCACACAGCAGCGTCTCCTACCAGATTAACACACACACACACACACACACACACACACACACACACACACACACACACACACACACACACACACACACACACACACACACACACACACACACACACACACACACACACACACACACACACACACACACACACACACACACACACACACACACACACTTGTCCAGGTGCTTGCATGTCTGTCACGTCCTGATCCCTCCCCCTTCCTCTGCCATGAAACAGGGTTGTGTTTGCAGCTCCGCTTGAAAGGGGAACTGCAGCTCCATGAAAATGCAAACGCGCCGTCTGAGCGCTGCACCAAAAAAAAATAAAAAAATAAAAATAAGACCCGGAAATAGCTGCAGCTCCCGTGATTCACGTTTAGACCCCCAAAGTGTTAGTGTGCAGCTCACTTGCCGGTGTCACTAAAGAAGTGCCAAACATTACCCAATACAATACATATTATTATTATTATTATCATTTTATTAGCCAGTGGTAAAAACATATATATATATATATATATATATATATATATATATATATATATATATATATATATATATATACGGACTGAAGCATAATTTCAACTCGCAAATTATTTTTAGGGGGAAAAAAATTTCCTCCTTAATGCCATGTATCTTGCAGTTGTTAATGTATGTACAAGATTTGTGTTTTCTGTGTGACATCAGTTTTGATTACTGAACAGATTATGTGACCTGATTAAGAATTAAAAAAAAAAAAAAAAACTAATTTTTTAATTTGGATGCAGTCCTTTTGGTAACAGTTTTCAAACTACATTATGACAATACTTAATAATAAATGAATAAAATACAAATGTAAATCTTAGCAGGTCACACGGTTTGTTGCAGCACCTGCTTGCCTCATGGACCTTAACACATCACAAAGGACGTCTGAATGGATTATTATATTATTATTATTAAGTTTTTGCATGCTTTATAAAAATCCTAACGTCGACTTTGTTTTTTTCCCCTATTTGCAGCAGATCAGATTTGTGCAAAACTAAAGTTGCTTTTCCATTTTAAGACCAAACTGACGCAGCATCTCCGTGTTGTGTGTGTGTGTGTGTGTGTGGTTTTTGCAGAAGGTAGAGAGTGTGTGAACTGCGGGGCCACGTCGACTCCGCTGTGGCGGCGGGATGGTACGGGTCACTATCTGTGTAACGCCTGCGGACTGTATCACAAGATGAACGGGCAGAACCGCCCTCTCATCAAACCCAAGCGGCGGCTGGTACGTCTTCCTCCACCTCTCTATTGATGACATTTCTCTCTGTTTGTCCCCTTTCCAGGAAGAAGTAGGCCTATTAGCTGCAGGAAATTGACTCGGCAAGTGCAGGTCTCTGCTTTCACTACAATAGAAAAACTGCACATTTTAAAATGTTATTTATTGATATCTTGTTGATCTACAATATTCTGTATTTAAAAGAGGCCTGTGCACTTTTTTAAAGAATGTGCCTGCAGGCCTGAGTTTAAAACAATGCAAAAGGAGCTTCATGCATGGAAACAAACCTGTGGCCATATTTGCAATTCTTGAAGCTATTTTTGCAGTTTGCATGACGGAGAAAACCCTTCTTTCCCCCCGAGGATTTCCCTTCCCTTCTTGGCTGAATTAAAAATCTTTCGAGGCACACACACACACACACACACACACACACACACACACACACACACACACACACACACACACACACACACACACACACACACACACACACACACACACACACACACACACACACACACACACACACACACACGTCTGCCCGGTTCTGTTCTGGACCTCTAATGTGAAAAGCCGACTTCCCAGGAAAAGGCTGCCGGATATCTGATAACAGCTCAGGCCGCCTCCCCGCGCACACTCACCACGTCACAGTGTTTCTTTAAAGACGCGCAGATGACAGTCAGGTGTGCGCAACTGGCGCGCCATTTTGATATGTATATATTTTTCAGTAATGACGCAACAATACGCGTGGAGCTCAGAACGTGACGTCAAGAAAGCGTTCATTAAAATAATGACTAGCAATAACTTGGTAATCTTTCACATGTGCGGTATTTTCCAAGCAAAATATGGAGCTAAAATGCTTCTGGAGCACAAATAGGGGAACAAAAAGTGACATCAGAGGAGCACTTATTATAATAACTATTAATTATATCTTGTCCATCATTTCATAGCCTCAGAGGTTTAAAGTTTGGATACATATAGTTCCAAATTAATGATGGCGCCACTATCCGAATTAAGTTGTAAAATAATAATAAAAATTTAAAAAGTGCAATCAGACAGATATTTACTCAAAGGAATATTTGCCAATATTGCACTGCTCCAACGCTTTGGACACAGAAATATGGCACATGTGCGTAAATCTTAAAAACAATTTTTTTTTGTAATTTATCAAATGAAAGCGATCATCTGGAATCGAAGTGCTTCTGCCGGTCTATAAAGTCGCACTAGACGTGCATTTTTGAAAATAAATTCTAATATTTTGTCACGATGTTACAGCTCCAAAGGTGTTGTCTGAAATTTGGCCTGGTGTGTTATTCTGACAAATAAGAGTGGCGCGCAATTTTAGGTGGAAAGCCTTGCAATCCAAACTCAGAAGGAAAGGTTAAGATCTGGACATCACGTGGGCTAAAGGGGTTTATTGGGAGAGTCTGATTGGATATTCAAAGCGCACAGCAGCAGCAGCGGGGCGACGAGGCCACCACGTGTGTATAATTGGAAAATCCCTTCCAGAGATAATGTAGTCCTTTACGCGCCGTGTCCTTTGCGCTCACCTGCCTATTGATTGTTTTTAGAGATTATAACATCAATGTCAAGTCTTTGCAGCAAACTGGGCTCGGAGGGGAGCCGCTAAAAATCCATGACGTGACTTTCACTGTCCAAATGAAGCTGTCGCCCGAAGCCGCGACAAAAATGTCCCGATTTTTGCAAATGCTTTTAAAATGCGTTTTCTCTGAACGTGTCAAATATTTTCTAGCCACAATGTATATGTTTCTAGACAGAAATAAAACACATAATAAGATTTTAGATTTTTTTTGTTAAAAAAAAAAAGACCTTTTCATTCCAAATGAAGTCGATTTTAAAGAAGTCTTCGTGGCACAAACACGAAACTTTAAGAGGAAATTTAATCAGATTTAATAGCTCCCATTTCAAGGCACTGCTTTTATGTCTCCTGTAAATGTTTATTCTGCAGGAGACACGCGCTCCGTGGCGCTATTTTTAGCCCGGAGTGAAAGCAGCTCTCTTTTCACCATTTCAGTCTTTACTTCCTAACTATTTTAGACTCGCTGAATCCGAAAAGAAGTGAGAAGAAAAGGTTTTATGCAGTGTGGCTGCATGACGGTGCGTCAATCCTTCGGAATAATGCTGCAAACTCCACACAGCACAGGACCGAAAAATGAAAATTCACTTCACGAAAACACGAGTTATTGTCTTAAATATGCAGAAATGTGCAAGTTGCCATGTATGCAGGGCTGCCAAAATTACGCGCCAGAAACTGGTTCAGACGTTTCTGAGCCCTGGATCTTGGTGCTAAAAACCTGCTTTATTGATTGGCTCATAGTTCGCTCATGTGACTTTTTTCTTCCTCTTCTTCCTTTTTGGGGGGGTTTGCAGTCCGCAGCCAGACGAGCAGGAACGTCATGTGCAAACTGTCAAACGACAACGACGACGCTGTGGCGGAGAAACGCCAACGGGGACCCGGTGTGTAACGCCTGCGGCCTGTACTTTAAACTGCACAATGTAAGTAATAAATCAGACCCCGAAGCCACCAAAGATGGCCTTTAATTTGGTCTCTTCATGCCCCTGAGTGTATGGAAGTCCATGCCTGCCAAAAGGTGCAAGCCATCCATCCTGAACCCGTTTATTCCAGTTAAGGATCTGATCTCCAAAATAATTTAAATGGGAAAAATAATTATGACATAAATCAACATTTTGATATTTGAAGTAAAAAGAAGAAGAAGGAAAAATGATCAAATCAATCAATCAAGCAACATTTATTTATAGAGCACTTTACAGCACAGACTGGTGTCCAAAGTGCGTAACATTAAAAACACAAATTCACAAAAATAAAACACATATACAATTACATTTTAAAACGGCTATCGTCAAATGAGGTAAAAAGCATTAAATAAATAAAATATAATAATATTGATTAAAAAGATTCAAACATGACTTAAAAATTCTGAGATAAAATCAAAATTAGGAGATTAAGAACTCAGTTTTGGATTTCACAAACAAAATTACGAGGTAACAAAATCAGATAAAACACACCATAATGACAACAGAAATACTGACAAAGTAACAATTAGAATAAATGCCCAAATTTTGTCTTTTTGCATCAAAATTGAGCTAGTAATAGTTTTAATTCCATAGTTACAAATAAGGAACATATTAATATGAAATACAATTTAAAAATTTGAGATGTCAGCTTTTTTTCCTACTTTTTGACAGACATGCCAAATTTAGATTTCCCCTCAATTTAATGCAAAATAGTTTTATATACATCATAATAATTTCGGGGTTTTACTGCTACATCACCTCAAACATTTTTAAAGTCTTTTGGAAATGGTCTTCCATATATTTCCCACCTAAATACAACATTAAAGTGATTTTTGTAAAATGTGTGAGTGAAATGAGCCTGCAGCAGCTGTCATGTATTAAAAAGGGGGAGCAAATTAAAATGAGATTAATTTCCAGACCTTTTTTGTGGCATTTGAGTTCTGTGTGCACCAGGGACTCAGAGTCCCCCCCCTCTGACCACCCATCCCTCTGATTTGTTTTGGGCCATCTTGTGCATCACATCATTTCACATCCCTGATCTGAGAACCCCGGGGGCGGCTTTATCTCTCTGTAGCGCTCTGTCTTTGCACAAAACTGTCACCTTTAATCAAACAGAAGCTGAAACTACTAATAAAAATCAGAATAACTCCTCCGAGGCCACGTGCTTGGAATATTTTTGCCTCTCTGATGAAGGTGTGTGAGAGGAGAAGACTCCTGTGTCCCTCTTTGTCACTTTGATGCTTTCTGCAGACTTTTGAGTGACTGAAGAAGAAAAGTTCCCAGTTTGCATTTAAGTTGACCCCTGACCTTTCTGTAATTGAGAAATTATTATTATTTCTTTTGGTGGTTGATTCAGTCTTGTATGGGTTCCTCCTTTGAAAAGGGAGAATTTGGTGGCGTGCCCCCTGATGTGGATCCGTCTGACCCGTAAGGTTCAGTTCAGATAAGAGGCCTGATCAGGAAGCCGTGTTAACAACAAAAACACAGTTTTCTCAGCACGTGTGAATCATATCTGTGAGTGGAAGACTTGTGATGTGACAGCGTGTGCTACACTTTGGCTTGGTGTTTGTGGCAGCGTGGTGGACGAGCGGGCCCGAGGCTTCCTCTGCGAGGCAGTGTGCAGCATCAAAGAGCCTGACCGGCTTTAGCTGGGTGGAACGCACCTGAGAGCTGGAAGCCAGTCAGAGAAAGTGGAGCCACATCATAGAGGAAGAAACCACATCAGTGACGGTGGCGCGGGGTCGCACTCTGCCCTCCCCCGATCATCGAGGCCCCTCTGCTTAAAGAGTCAGCAAAAAATGCCAACGTCTCAGATGGTGCAAGTGAGAAATCCCTCTTCCCATTTCCCAAAGAAGAAGCGCTCTCAGAAAGATCAGGGGAGCCACTCGGCGTCATCCACCTCCCGTCATAATCCTGCCCAGAGCTGGAATTCCATCATCCAGCTCTCATTCCCGCCTAAACCTACACTGGAATATGGCCGCTGCTTCCATTTTGGCCAGGAGACGGCCACACGGTTGAGAAGGAGGACTTGGCTGTGGACGGCGGTCTTCACGGCCACGTGTCTCTGCAGTCGTCTGACTGACTGAGCATCAGCTGCCAGCCCTTCCTCCGTGTCTTCTTTGCAGATGTTCTCTCAATCTTTCTCTCGCTCTCTCCTTTTCTGGCACAGCAGCGGTCATCGTTAGAGTCCGTCAGCTTTTAAAACCTTACCGAAAACAAAGACGTTTGCTTTTTCCAGACAGGAGACTCAGATTTGTCCCATGATCAGATGCTGTTATGTCACTGCAGCAGAAAATGTGCACTAGCTACCTAGACGGGGCACCGGAGCGCATCCACCCGCCAAGACCGCATCCACCTGCCAAGACCCGCCAAGCATCCACCCACCAACACCTGCCAAGACCGCATCCACCTGCCAAGACCCGCCAAGACCGCATCCACACGCCAAGACCGCATCCACCCGCCAAGACCCGCCAAGCATCCACCCACCAAGACCCGCCAAGACCGCATCCACCCGCCAAGACCCGCCAAGCATCCACCCGCCAAGACCCGCCAAGACTGCATCCACCCGCCAAGACCGCATCCACCCGCCAAGACCGCATCCACCTGCCAAGACCCGCCAAGACCGCATCCACCCGCCAAGACTGCATCCACCCACCAAGATCTGCCAAGACCGCATCCACCCGCCAAGACCACATACACCTGCCAAGACCCACCAAGACTGCATCCACCCACCAAGATCTGCCAAGACCGCATCCACCCGCCAAGACCGCATCCACCTGCCAAGACCCGCCAACACCGCATCCACCCGCCAAGACTGCATCCACCCACCAAGATCTGCCAAGACCGCATCCACCCGCCAAGACCGCATCCACCTGCCAAGACCCACCAAGACTGCATCCACCCACCAAGATCTGCCAAGACCGCATCCACCCGCCAAGACCGCATCCACCCGCCAAAACCCGCCAAGACTGCATCCACTCACCAAGATTGCATCCACCCACCAAGACCGCATCCACCTGCCAAGACCCGCCAAGACCGCATCCACCTGCCAAGACCGCATCCACCTGCCAAGACCCACCAAGACTGCATCCACCCACCAAGATCTGCCAAGACCGCATCCACCCGCCAAGACCGCATACACCTGCCAAGACCCGCCAATACTGCATCCACCCATCAAGATCTGCCAAGACCGCATCCACCCGCCAAGACCGCATCCACCTGCCAAGACCCGCCAAGACCGCATCCACCCACCAAGATCCGCCAAGACCGCATCCACCCGCCAAGACCCACCAAGACCGCATCCACCCGCCAAGACCGCATCCACCCGCCAAGACCGCATCCACCTGCTAAGGCCGCCATCCTTGAGTTCTGTGCTGATATTAAAACTGGTCTAACTTGCCTTGTCCCTGATTTGCTCACCTGAACCTGCACAGGATTTCACTTGTTGACTGTCATCTTTTGATGACTGACTGATTTAATTATGATCAGCAGATTAACATTTTACAAATTGACCAAAATGTCAGAAAACTTTGCATCTCACTATGTAAAACGTAGCAGGAAAAAGAGATCCAGAATCCAGAACTGGGTTCTGATCAATGTTAAAATTTAAATGGTGCTTTCAGTTGATAATGTTGATCAGTACCAACAGGTTTGTTGTAAATCAGCAGAAATTAGACATTTTTTTGAAATGTTGAAGAAAAAAAAAATCTTGTCTGAGAGAGTCAGTCAGTGATCTTGGGTCCACATCCAGGTCCTGATCCAAATCAGAGTTTAAAGTGTTTTTGTTCATCATTAATCCAAAAGTGTCTGTAAGTAATCTTGCTAATACAAACAAACAAACAAACAAACAAACAAACAAACCAACAGATTAAAAGAAGCGCTACATATTTAAGAAGGAATACTGAGAGTAGATCTGCACGGATCCTAATGTCCTTCCTACTTTTGTGGGCTTCTGCTGCGACGACATTGAAGATGTAAATTTCAAGCATGTGGTGCTACATTGATGATTGTGATTATATCTGTCAAAGTCTCGTTTCAGCATCACGTTGTATGTTTTTATATAAAGTTAATGACTCGTCCTGCAAACACCTCGTCACTGGTCCACAGTTTGGTTTTAAGTTTTCCATGAAATATATATCTGTTATGTTGTTTGTTTGTGCTCGGACACATTTCAGGTCAATCACAAAGAATTTGTTCAGTGTAGAAAGTTCCACTCAGTATAGTTCCTGGACTAAGGAATGAAGATTCAGATAAGTGCCACAGATACACCACTTAAAGCAGAAATACGCTGTACCAAACAGTGTTTGGTCAGTTATCACAGCACTTTTATTTTTTAGAAAATACATTTACCTATTTCACGCTCCTGTTATAAGAAAGTGATTGTAGTGCAGTGGTAAAGTTTCTGTCTGGTAATCAGACTGTGTAGGTTTGAATCCCGTGGCGTTTTTTTTCTCCTTTTTATTTAACCGGGGTTATTTAACAGCCCCTTCATGACTGTATGTCTGTGACCATGGGTCATCTATGGAGGAACAGATGGATCATATTTGTATTGCCCGCTTGATAAATGTGGTGTGTGGGTTTATTTCATTTTAAATACATCCATCTCCTTCCTCATATCAGACAGGTTCCCGCAGTTTTCAAGGAGAGTGTGAGTTCAAGTCCCGTGGGTGGCATGTAATTTTTATTTTTTTTTAAATTTCAGCAGCTGCACGATGTGGTTACACATCGTGCAGCTGCTGGCAGTGTGTTCCCGCAGGCACGAACCATCGCACTGGGATCGTGCATGCCTACCCGTCGCCGCGATGTTTCGTGGTTTGAGCATACAAGTTGTTTTTCGTGAGTCACCCTGAGTTGTACTTTATTTGCACTATATGTGTAGGGGCCCTTAGAAAGCTTCAGATCTCAAATTATGCAACATCTTAAAATTCATAGTGAAAATGTTGAATCTAAATTGAGGTGTTGAATTTTAAAAAACAAAATCATGCCAGATTAACAAGATATGACCCATTTCTGTTGCTTTAAATGGAAAGGAGCTGGTGTTAACCACACCCCCCTCTTTCAAGGGATGGGCAGCAGCAATGTCATGGCTAATGCTGCATTCCATGGCAACTGGGAACTCGGAGCATCCGGCTCTCAACTCGGGAGGCGGGAAGAAAATGAAGGAATACACCACCAGGAGTTGCTTTTCCTGTTCTGTAACTTGGTAAAGGTTCCTCAGTCTCTATTCCACCTCTGACATCATTCCCTAAATGATGTTGATTAAAATTATTTTAAGAAATGTTGTTTGCTGTTTGCAGAAAAGTAACAAAGTCAACCTGAACTTAGCCGTGATTTATTTATTTATTTTACATTTGTTTGTGGATGAAATATGTTGAAGTCTCAAATGACATAATTTTCACTTCAAAATCCTGATCATGAAGTATTTTGAATGCAGCATAACCTCATGGGTGTGTCAGGCTTGGTGGGCGTGTCTCCTGGAGCAAGTCCTGGTGAAGATGTGGAATTGCATGATGTGCTGTGGATGTTTCTAGAGGCTCACATGTGGAATTATGTTTGAACTTTGATCATTCTTTGGCAAAGGCAATGTACTAATCTGCCGTCTTCTCTGTGCCCTATGAGAGCAGATCAACCGACCTCTGACCATGAAGAAGGAAGGCATCCAGACCCGGAACAGGAAGATGTCCAGCAAGTCCAAGAAGAGCAAAAAGTCCCAAGACAGCATGGAAGACTTCTCCAAAAGCCTGATGGACAAGAGCAGCTCCTTCAGCCCCGCCGCACTGTCTCGCCACATGTCCTCCTTCCCGCCCTTCTCGCACTCCAGCCACATGCTGACCACTCCCACGCCCATGCACCCACCCACCAGCCTGCCCTTTGCCCCACATCACCCTTCCAGTATGGTGACAGCTATGGGCTAGAAGACCCCCCACCCCATGCTGCTCCGCCCCCATCCCTGGGCCTCGCCACCACGCCCTCTGCTGACCTGCTTCCATATCTAAAAACAGAAACTGCTCCTCAGCCTGACCTACGCTCCCTCCGTATGCCGACGACGACACGCTTTCGGCTCCTTTTGCCCTCAGTTTATCTTATTTTTGTAAGTGTACTGCTTTGCAGAGTGACTCAACAGTGGTGCGAGGACCTCTGGGGGGTGGGGTTCTTATTTTGACCTCCAGTCGGTAAAGGGACTTGGACATTTTCTCCCCCAAACGACTGGCACACAGAGGTTCTCCTCCCAGCTGAACCCTCGAAAATGGAGCTCCATTTGTGTATAAAAAGCCACCCCCCAACTCAAATCTTTAATTCCCTGTTTTCTCTTCACATCTCACCTGTGCAACAGGAACCGCCGCTGCTCCCCTTCTTCTTCTTCTGAAGATGAGGAGTGAAAGACGCTGAATATATTTGTACAAATTGTATGAAATACAGTACATTTAATTAATGAAGACTTTTTAATTAAGTAAAAAAGAAAAAGTTAATTTGCCCCTGGGCAGCTAACAACAAGAAGGGTACGAGGCGCAGCAGGTGGAGAGACTTTCTGCCAGACGAGGTGGAGGGATGAAAGACCGTTTTCACCCACGTGAACTGTGTTGCATTAAATTTTGCAGGGACTCGGCGACTCCTGCGGTTGCCATTTCTCTTTATTTTTGGATGTGCTATAGGTCTCGGGCAATCGGTTTGTGTTGACGTGCACGGAGACACACACACACACACACACACACACACGTTCTGGCACATGACCACATGAAAGACTTTCTTCCTGCTCACAGGTGATATGCATTGTGAAAAAAAAGTTCCTGTATTTGTTATTTGTATGTATAAATCAGAGCACCAAAAATACGAAAGAAACAAAGATGTAGAATTATTTCTTTATGTTATGCAGACTGAATGGTTGTAAAAAATTTAATAATAATCACTAGTGTAAAATATGACTGCTTTTTTGTTTCGTAATTTTTTTCCTCTTTGAAAATAATAAACTAGTTTAATCTCTGTTGACATGTTAAAGCCTGTGGTCACGAGCCGTCGTTTCTGTGTTCGTGTCTTTGCCGTCTGATTGACACCACAGGTTGCACAGCCGGTGCCACGCCCCCTTTTTAACCTGCATTCACAGGAACGTTTCTCTGAGTGCACGTAAAGAGGAAGAAGCAGAAATAAACAGTAGCAATGGAACAACAAATCAAAGCACACGGTGACAGAGGTCAGGCCCAACGGGACTTTAATGCATCACAGTGACAGCGAGCCGCCACCCGTCAGGCGGGTTCATCACTAAACATCAGCTCAGGGATGTTCCGCTCATGTCAGCTTTGTTTCTTAGGGAGTCTCCACTTTGGCTCAGGGTCGCGACGGCAGACTTGGTGCAAGTATTTGGTAATCTGGGGGGTAACCCCACCCAGCCACTGACCAAAGGTGTGATAAAACATGGTGAAGGTCTTTGCCTTCGATTTTATAATGAAATATGGACCGTGTGATGAGCTTCCTTCTGGGTTAACCTGCAGAAAGACAAACCAATAACCGACGACTGCAGGAAGACGGCAGCCATGTTTTCTCAGTCACGTGACTCTCAATGTCACAAGCTCCTCTCAGCCAATCACGGCTCACAACAGGGGACCAACGCTGCCCCAACGACGGGATGACATGCTGAAAATATGACTTATTCAGAGAAATCTGGAGGATGAAATATTGATCATTCTGTCAATGTTCAGATCATTATTGATTAGGGAACAATTGATTGATTTTAAAGTGTTATCATAATCATAGTAAAAAACATTAATTTTATCCAATGTAAAGACTGATTGTCTCCAGTTCTGAGGTTTTCTGGAAAAACAATTGAGAAAAACATGCTGATTGTGTTCACACAATTTCATATGAGAGTTTTGATTTGATGCTCAATTGTTTTTTGTAATGAGAAATTCAGAACCCAGAACAAAATGTGACATTATTATTATTATTATTATTATTATTATTATATAAAAAATAGAAAATTTTAGACAATGTTAGACATTAAAAAAACCCTAAACATTTAATTAGAAGAAAATGGCTGGATCATATTCCTGAAACTTCAACAGTATTAACAAAAACCCCCCCACAATATTTGTGTTTTAACAGAAACTGGACAGAAAAACACACTTTATACTTTGTCATAGAGATGACTGTAACACCATCATGGTGGGAATAAGTCCAGCATTGTGCCGAATGGGTCTGTACTCCTGAGAAAGGCCTTATCGAGGAAAATAAAGAGGAACTACGTGTTTTTTTTTTGGAGACGCCGGAGCTTCTTACACGCTCATGTTTGAGGACATCATTTTACTAAGTGATCGGGAAGTTTAGAAATCAGCAAAGTATTCCCAATGCCCAACATGGCACTATATCAATACTAATACATATATATATATAAAATTTAAATTTTAGATTAAAAAAATGATTAAAGCAAAAAAGTAAGCTCCAGATCATATCAGATGATATGTTTATTGATTTTTATGAGGATAAATTTAAGCATTATCATTATACGCTAGTCTACATTGGTGAATTTGTACATAAAATTGCAAACCTCGTCCACACTGCTAACCTTACGTCAAAGCTGTTGTTGGCTATCAGGATAGCTGTGAAGCATCATCCACATTTCTGAACTCTTACAGGTTCATTCAGTTTACGGTAAATTCTATGAGAAGGAAAATGCAAATTCTGTACAGTCTCTTTAAATAATTCTTCATTTATTATGCAGGTTGCTAGCTAGCCAGCCTGACTCACAAGCTAATTTATTAGTTTGCTTGCACCTACCTAATAAATTTAGGGTGTTGAGCTTGTTTGTCAGCAAATAATCGATTGTTCAAATATGTATTCTTCATATACCATTGAAATAGAACATATACACTGATTGTACTAATGACATTTAATATTGCAGTTGTGAAGTTCAGTATTTAACGTCACAATAGCTGTTACCAGAAGCGCAGCCCCGCTGAATCTGCTGCTCTATGGTGACGCAATGAAAATCAAAGTTAAATTTTTAATGGCGAGCGAAAATATGGTGGGATTTTGCCGTCACTGTAATTCTGTTTCCATAGAATTATCCACCTTCGTTCAATTCCTTCAACAAGATGTTTGCCCAGTACGCTCTCTAGTGTCCGGTTCAGAGAATGACCATGTCGGCTCTCGTCTGTGGTGACCGCCTCCTGAAGCTGAGTCAATCAATAAGGCAGCAACATTTCTTTCTTCTGGTAGCTTTGTTACCACATTTTTAAATCGGTTCATATTTGTGCAAAATGAAGACCAAATTCGGCGCCTCACACTTCAGCGCAGAAATCAGGTATTTGCTGCCATTTGTTTCTGAGCTGTGACCAATCAGGAGATTTGCTCTTGTTTTAAGAGTGAGGTCAAAGGGCCACGTGGAATGAGCATGTGGAGGGGCTGAGGCGCACTCTGCCCCGCACCGGGACCCCGTGCCCTCCGGCCGACCCTCTCCTCTCTGGCGTTTGGCTGTGGACATCTGCCAGGACGGACTGACTGCGTGCGCGCTGACGGGCTCAGGTGAGGATCAGCCGTGTGATCTCTTCTCCTCTTTCCTCCATCATCATCACCAACCACTTAGTTGTCTCTCTGTGTGTCTGTCTCTCTTCCTGCGTCTGCCTCTCATCTTTCAGGTGAGGACGATGACAGATTTGTGCGTGTAATCGGCCCTTAGAAGTAGTCCATCTTCAACCAGGCATCGCAGTGACCCCAGGAAAGCCGAGGTCAAACTCGGGGTCACCATATTGAAGGGTTTTGGTGACGCTGCATGTGATGAATCAGGAGAAAAGAAGACGTCTTTAAACTTAATGTTTTATGTTTGAAAGTCAACAGTGTTGATCTGAAAGCTGGGAACTGACTGGAACTGGTGAGGGGTTTGGCCGCACAGAAATCTCAAAATATTTGGTCTGCATGCATCTTTTTTTTTTTTTATTGTATTAATTTTTTTAAAGTAATTTCAACATGGTGTCCAATAAATCACATGTCAGTATTCAGGCTGTGCGTCTCTCCCTTATAAAGCCATTCGAGCTACGATAAGATTCAGGAGCCACACTTCTGATGATAGAACAATTCAGTACAATACAATTCATTGTTTAATGTCAACACTCTATTTCCCCAGTAATTTAGAACATGCTAAAAGCGGCACACTGTCAGCTGTATTACTGCACCTACTGTGACATGCAGCTTGTTACTGTCCCACTGTTCACAGTCAGAATGATTCAGTGAGCTTTCACTGGGCTCGGCACCACAAGAAGTTCAGTTTGGCATCCACATGTTGATTTAACTTTTCTAACCACTCCAGCAGTACAAGGGGGCATGGATAGTCTTGAACCGGGGACATTGTGTTTGGGAGGCAAGTGCACTAACTATGTACGCTGCTGTGCACATCGTGACAATTAGACTAAATCTATATCCAGGGTTGACCTAGAGATGCCTGTGCGTGGGTTTGTTTAACATGAGAATGTCACTGCACGCCGACAAACACATGGTCCTTGTTGTGATGGCTGAAGAATTTCACTAAAGCCCTGTTAGCCATCTTGTGTTCAGCGTGCCTGTTGGGCTTTTATGGCTACCGTAGTTTCCACAGGGCACACAAGGTCCCCCACTGCATTTTACCCCAACAGGCGACTCCCTACTTGAGCTGTTACCAAGGTGTCATGATGCAGACAAGGGCTTGGATTTGACACTGTGCAATGCCCCGACGCATCAGTCAACTTACTGAGAGAGGCGACTCTAAACTATGTCAACATGAAGAATTTATTTCAAAATGATCCTTCATTTACCAAAAACTCAAGCCTGAAACGTGAGGGATGAGCTGCTGCAGCATTGTGGGAGTTCTTTCACTTGTTGGAGACCTCCTCTGCACTTTGAAAAGAGCAGCCTCGCGTTGCATTGTCTCCACAACAATCGTAAATGTGAACTCTAATCTCCCGTCACAACATAGCAGATAAAAGATAATTATCTCTTTTACTGAGGTGCCCTGGGGCTTCTTGGATGGCCTCACAGACAACACTCCTAAAGCCTCATCACACAAACACACACGCACACACACACACACACACACACACACACACACACACACACACACACACACACACACACACACACACACACACACACACACACACACACACACACACACACACACACACACACACACACACACACACACACACACACACAGCCTGCTGCCGCTATGCTAAGAGACTCACGGGTGTTGGTGTGACTGTTTGCACATGAACCAACATTCAGATCTTCTCTTGTGGCCGTGAATTAACTGATTTCTGTCCGACTTATGCCACAAAGCTTTGAAAATCTGTTGATCCTGTAATATGTTGAATTCCAAATCCAACACAAATTCACAAGTATTTAGACATAATCAATCCCACTTCCTTTTGTGAGCAAGCCGACTGAAACAAATACATATTATTCCATATATGTTCAAAGGCCGCACGCTCCACTATGGACAACTACTGTCTTTTATATTTCTGAGATTAGCGTGGATTTGGATATTGACATAACAGCTGGAAGTAGATACCTTCAACAAGAACCAGATTATTTCAGTCTCTATCTGGGTGAAAATCTATCCTGAATTCTAACAACACACAAGCAACACAAATGTGTCTATTCAAGCTGGAGAATAAACCAGAGAGGGTAGGCCGAGAAGACAAGTGAAAATCTGTCAATATGTCCTCATGCAAAGAGCACGACAGGTGGAATATTTACCCAGAGAGCTGATGGAGAAGTATACTGAAGTTCAGAAAGAACTGCACTGTGTATTTATGGATTTAAACAAAACATATGATGGAGGCCATGAGAAGAGTTGTAGTATTGTGTGAAAAAGTCGGCAGTGGCAGAGAAGTATGTCTGATGGCAGTGAGATGAGCTGCAGAAATGACACACGTACCCAAGGTGGAGGTGAGATTACGTCAAAGATCTGCGCTGAGCCCTTTCTTGTTGGCGGTGGTGATGGACAGGTTGACAGATGAGAAAGACAGGAGTCTCCATGGACTATGATGTTTGCAGATGACATTGTGATCTGTTCTGAGAGTAGAGAGCAAGTTGAGTCTAGTCTGTAGAGGTGGAGATATGCTCTGGAGAGAAGGAGAATGAAAGTCATAGGAGAATGAGTCCATGGGTGTGAATGAGACGGAGCCCAGTGGAATAGTGCAGTTACAAGGAGTAGAAGTGGTGAAAGTAGATGAGTTTAAATACTTGGTTGTCGTGTCCAAAGTAATGGAGGGTGTGGTAGAGAGGTGAAGAAGAGAGTGCAGGCAGGGTGGAGTTAGGTGGCAGGAGGGATTTGTGACCGAAGAATATCAGCAAGAGTGAAGGAGAAAGTCTACAAGACAGTAGTGAGATCAGCTATGTTGGACGGCTTAGAGACGGTGACACTAACATAAAGACAGGGGGCGGACAGCTCAGGTGGGATGGTTTGGAGACAAAATCAGAGAGGTGAGACTGAGATGGTTTGGAGATGTGCAGAGGAGGGACCCAGGGTATATAGGGAGAAGGATGCTGAGGATGGAGCCACCAGGCAGGAGGATCAAATTGATCAGTTCTGCTAATAAGAGAAACCTGATTCAAGTTTGAGTCAAAAATGTCTAGCTTTATTTCCATTCCAGTTAAAATCTTGCTCAGAGGTGGAAACCCCCCCCGCCCAGCCAAGGAGGTTCAGCTGAGGGGCAGCAGAAAGTGTCAGAGTGGATGAACGATGACACTGAGGAGCTGAGGCAGGGTGTGAAGGATTTGGTTCAAACCCCGGTGGAGAGGACGCTGTGAGCCAGTGAAGGAGGCAACTCAGTGATGCAGAAGAGAAAAGTAAAATCACCCACATCAGCATCACTGTGAGCAAACATGGATAAAGGTGCATACGTCTGAAAGATAGTTTTGTTTTAATGTTATAGAACGTTACATATTTACATATTGGGGGGTGGGGGAGCACATTATTTCAACAGTCCCCTCAGGATTGGCAGATGGTATTGTTTCTGGTCCCATATTTCTGTCGGGAGTTTCATCCAGACTGCAGTAAATCAGTACGTGTGGGAGTTCTGGGTTGTGATTCTGCACAGCACTACTACACTCACGGGCAAGACGAGACCACAACAACAACTAAGTACCACCACTACGAGAACTGCAATTCCAAGATGTCTGTGTGTGAACAAAATAACTGAAAGGATTTTGATCCCCCAAATCGCAGTCACCTTGGTTCAATGATTATCTGCGTGACCTCAAGCATAAAGCAAGAGTTCTAGAACGGAAATGGTGTCGTTCAAAATTAGAAGTATTTCACCTTGCGTGGCGTGATGCTATCTTAGACTATAAACATGCATTACTGGCTACAAAGTGGACTTACTACTCTGATTTGATCAACAAAAACAAGCATAACTCAAAGTTCTTGTTCGACATGGTGGCAACACTTTTGCATGGACAACCACCTGTAGTTCGCTCTCCTTTTACAGCGCAAGATTTCCTGGATTACTTTGGGAAGAAAATAGAAGACATCAGGTTAAACATATCCCGGCATGCCTTAACCCAGCCACTACACCCTGCTATTGAGGTGGGCGCCACTACTGAGGTATTACCTAGATTTACAGAATTTGATAGTATCTCACTAGACATGCTGACAAAACTTGTAATGACAACAAAAAGCACAACCTGTTTATTTGATCCTATACCAACAAAACAGTTTAAGGACCTGTGGCCCACTCTTGGGCCGACTGTGCTGGAAATTATTAATCTTTCTTTAACTTCTGGATCTGTTCCTACATAAATGTTTCAAATCTGCAGTGATTAAACCATTACTTAAGAAACCTAATCTTGACCCTAGTGTACTGACAAACTATCGGCCGATATCAAATCTATCATTTTTCTCTAAAATTCTGGAAAAAGTGGTGTCACTGCAGCTCGTAGACTATGTTACTGAGAATAATCTCTTTGAGCCGCTGCAGTCTGCTTTTAGAAAATATCATTCCACAGAGACAGCTCTCACTAAAGTGGTGAATGATCTTCTGCTTACAATGGATTCAGACACCACTACGGTTCTGTTGCTGTTAGATCTCAGTGCTGCGTTTGATACAGTGGATCATCATATTCTACTTGATAGGCTGGAAAATCATTTTGGGATTACTGGGAGTGCCCTTGCATGGCTGACGTCGTACTTGACCAGTCATTCTCACTGTTTTGTTCAGTAACACTAACCTTAGTGACATGAAATTTGGGGTTCCACAGGGGTCTGTCTTAGGCCCCCCGTTTTTCTCCCTTTATATAGCACCCCTTGGGCACATATTGCGGTGTTTTAGGATTACCTTTCACTGCTGTGCAGATGATATTCAGTTATACATGCCGATAACTGCTGGTAATCTCGTTCACATAAAATACTTAGAAGATTGCCTTGCAGCAGTGAGAAGTTGGATGTCTAGAAAATTCCTACTTTTAAATTCTGATAAGACTGAAATGATGGTTCTTGGTCCAGTGAGACATCGGCATCAATTTGACCAATTAACGCTCAGCCTAGGCTCGTGTGTCATACATCACACTGACAAAGTGAGGAACCTTGGGGTAATTTTTGATCCTTCGTTGTCCTTTGGCCTCCACATTAGAAATATTACTAGGACTGCTTTCTTCCACCTGCAAAATATAGTGAAGATTCATCCCATCCTGTCTATGGCTGATGCTGAGACCCTGATCCATGCATTTATCTCTTCTAGATTGGACTACTGCAATGTTCTATTTTCTGGTTTACCGCAGTCTAACATTAGGGCTCTCCAATTGGTTCAAAATGCTGCAGCCAGACTTTTGACACGAAGCAGAAAGTTCGACCACATTACACCCATTTTGGCATCTCTTCACTGGCTTCCTGAACCAGTGAGATCAGATTTTAAGGTTCTGCTACTAACCTATAAAATTATTCATGGACTGGCACCTCCCTACCTAGCTGACCTAATTAAACCTTACGTACCGGCCCAGGCTTTACGTTCTCAGGGTGCAGGACTACTTTGTGTCCCTAAGGTGAATAAGAAGTCTGTGGGTCACAGAGCTTTCTCTTATCGTGTCCCTGTTCTGTGGAATGATCTCCCTGCGTCAATAAAACAGTCAGATTCTGTGGAGATTTTCAAGTCCAGACTTAAGATGCACTTATTTTCCCTTTCATATGGCTAGCATACTGGTACAGTTTTATTTTACACTTTTTACTCTTTTAATTCATGTTATTAGTAATTGGAGCGTGCCGCAGCCTCAACTTTACCTAAATTCTGGGTCTTTTAGTGAAATTTAGGGCTAGCGGCCGGCGATCACCTTAGTATTTCTCTGTTTTTCTTGTTGTTTAATGCTGACAAATTATACAGTATTTTTTGTCTTTCTGATGCCTGATTCTGTTTTTTCTCTGTTTAAGGTGCAGCTTCATCCAGAGATGGGAGTTGTATTCGTGTTGGCCACCCTCCTGTCCTGTGCCCCAATAGCATTTCTTGTATATTCGTCTGTGAATTGTTCTGTAATTTATGTCTGTATCATGGCCCAAGCAGAGGGTCACCCCTTTGAGTCTGGTCTGCTTGAGGTTTCTTCCTCAGAGGGAGTTTTTCCTTACCACTGTTGCTCTGGGGGTTGGTAAGGTTAGACCTTACCTGTGTGAAGCGCTTTGAGGCAACTCTGTTGTGATTTGGCACTATATAAATGAAAATAAATTGAAAATTGATCTGATGTGGGCCAAACTTGGTACAACGGTTTCAAGTCATCCAAGGACAAATTGTTAATGCTTACAAAGTCAAGATCACAGACTGAATATGGGTCCAGTGCTTATATGATGGGTAGACGTGTAAAACCCCAGCTACAGAAAGTAAAAACAGCCACATGTTTGTTCCATCGTCCTAATAAACCAGCTGACTGTAATTAGTTCAGCTCTTCAGGCAGGTGGAGGAGCTCATTCTGGAGATCACCTGTTTTTACTTTCTTTTACACCTCTGATGATGGGGATATTTAGAATAGTTATTCTGAGAGATTGTTCAAAAATACACCTGTGGATATTATTAAAACACTAATATGAAAGTCACCTTTATATCGGTCATGACTGTGGAGGCTGGATGAACTTAAAGGGTCAAGCTCAAGGTCATAACTCAAACAGTTTCAAGTTCAGTTTTGAACACAACTGATCAAATGTTGAGACCACACAGAACCAGGTATTACAGCGTGACAGAATCACAGATAATTAATTTAACTGACTCGTGTCAGGGCAGCACGGTGGCTTAGTGGTTAGCACTGTTGCCTCACAGCGAGAAGGTCATGTCCTTTCTGTGTGGAGTTTGCATGCTCTCCCCGGGTTTGCGTGGGTTTCCTCCCACGTCCAAAGACATGCAGGTTTGGTGGACTGGAGTCTTTAAATCGTCCGTAGGTGTGTGTGGGTGTGAATGTGTTTGTTTGTCTGTCCTGTGACAGACTGGCGTCCTGTCTTGGGTGAACCCCACCTCGCGCTCTCTGACTGCTGGGATAGACTCCAGCCCCCCACGACTCTTAATTGGACTAAGCGGTTGAAGGTGAGTGTGTGTGACTCATTATTATCGAGTCACACACACTCACTATTATCGAGTCTCGGGTTATTGAGAGTTAATGAGTGTTAGTGCTAGTTAGAAGGTTGTTGTGAAAGCTGGTGTCATAACTGACAGAACAGGTATGGACTCGATGTACAAAACAAACATGCTCCAGTACAAACAGGATACGAGGAATCTGACTTCACAAAACTGCAAAGTCTAACAACACAAAATCTGCATTGTGTTACAAAATGCTTTATTTCCTTCCATAATAATGAAATAAGTCCCTCGTCTCCTCTACATGTCTGTTTGCTTTGTTTCATGCATGTGGATCTGTGTACATACAAATGGCAGAGTTGTTGCTCTTTAAGACGTCAACACATGTTTAGGGTAAAATGTTCTGTGTCAGATCCCCGCCTGCACCTGGGGATATGTAGTGGAGTCGGGTCCCGCGGTTGGCCCTGTGTAACGGGCAGCTGTCACTCCCAGCCCTGCAGCCAAACTGAACCTCATCTGGAAAAACGTCCGCAGCAACAGCATATTTGCATGAACGGTATCCACAAACCGCCGCATGAAGCCTCGACAGAGAGCGCCGAGCCAGAACACCTGAGCCGCTCCGTGCCATGAGCGGCTGACGGCTGGCTGGCACCTCTTCACCACTTTACAAATCCACAGTAAAGTCGAGCAGACAGGTGTTTGTATTTGGTTTATTTGACTGTTGCGCCAACGCACATGCATTAGTTAATCTGTGTTTGGCGACATGATCTTGGCATCTTGTGCAATGGCGTGTTTGAAGTGTGAGTGTTGACTACCACTCTGGTTATGGCATCTGGGCCAAGTCGAGCATCAATCATCTGTTCATAAAATTGGGATGAAGCACATTTACATATCTCTGTCCCGTTTTTTTTTTTTTTTTTTTTTTGCTTCTTTAATCTGCTCAGATTTCAGAGTTGCTTTTTTGTCTCTTCCTCAAAGACAAAAATAGAAGTTCATCATTCACACTGTGGCACAGTGAAGCTTCGACTTGTGCTCCCAAAGGTGGTGTCGAGAAGCACTTGGAGAGTAAATTTCTGTCACGGCTGAACAGCGCTCAGTGCGGCCACTCAACACTCACATTTTTCAGAATTTCATATGTCCTTCTGGACTTTTCTCCAGAAAAGCACAGGACGAGTGGTCCAAAGAGATCTGAGGCAGAGAGACTCAGTGTCTTTACAGCTGATAGTAATTTCAAGTTGAAGGCTTCCACTGCAGAGTTCTTAATGATGTAAACATAGTGAGGAGATATGACACAGCAGGACAGACACCTTCTTCTTCCAGTTGCATTTGAAGAACAAGGCTATTTTTGCCTTTCAGGACCCTGTATCTATAGTGGATGAACCCGCCGTGATGTCACCCAGACGTTTACTGATGTGCTGGTTTGGCAAAGCATGACTCGCTACAAATAGGTGGAGCATGGCCAATAGAGGGACGAACACATGCCACATCTCAGACTTACAACACAAGCTAAAGCTAACAGGCTAATAACCTCAGTTTCCCATGAAATCTGGCGGGAACTCAGTGGCAAGTTCAGACTCAAACATGGGAGTCTTATATACACATGTTTAAGCTAACAGACAGCAGCTGGTTCATTCTCTGTTGGCTTATCAGTGCAGCAGATAACTGAAACAATCCTTCAAATGATGATACAAGCATCAAATTCAGCACAAATACAGCTGGAGCAAAATTAATGGAGCAACTTTAACTTTTGACCCCTTTACAAACTGAAACTGACCTTTGTCACCATTCTTATCATTCTTATCACTTATCATGTTTCCATCCCCTGACTTGTCTAAAGAAAACTGGCAATAAAACTAATTATTATTTACAGGTTCTATCAAGTTTTAGAGATTTGCTTTCAGTTTGAGTTCGTGGAAGATAATTTTAGAATTTTTTTATTCTTTATTTTTTTGTATTTCTTGTATCTAAAATAGCATAAACAAATTAATATGTGTGAAATTCCAAGTGTTCCAATCCTTTTGGAGGGCACAGTATCCTAACCTTATGATGAGTGTAAAATGAGTGTGGGATTATTACTGTTTGGTTTAAGAAGGTTTCATTTTCACTGTTGCTGCACTTTGTGTCAAATCATAGTCGTATCGTATATCATATTGATATGAAAATTCAGTAAGGTATATCTTCTATTATACATTCCAAATCTAAGGTGGAACTCTACTAGTGTTTACTAAAGTACACATAAATATCTTAAAAAAAAAAGCCACTTAGGTGCCTGGTCTTGAGAACCAGGGATGGTAGGTTGAAAAGCTTTTTTATCCCATGGGAACTCTCCCTACACACCTAAGCAGCATGTATATAAGTGACATTTACATGACAATGTATATGACAATATTGAAATACGATAATGTGGCCATATTGTACGCCCTACTGTCAACTAGCTGAAAACTTTGAATATTAATTTACATCTACATTAAAAAAAATGCTTAAAGTGGCAGGGGGTTAAGAGGGCTGTAATGAGGAGGGTCAGCTGAAAAGCCAAAATGAAAAATGCTTAAAAAGGCAGGGGGTCTGGGGGCAGAGCCCCTCCAGAAGTTGAAAGGTTTTAGTCATGCTCACGTTTCCAACAACCATTTTACTGAAAAAAGTCTGAAGGACCTATAGGACATGGTTAGATGGCTTTTCCAGGCATGTGAGAGGCAAATCAAGAAAAAATGCTTAAAAAGGCGGGGGGTCTGGGGGGCTCCACCCCTGCTGAAGCTGAAAGGTTTTTGCCATGCTAATGCTCCCCTGAAGCATTTACTCAAAATAAAGTCTGAAGGACCTAAATGACATGGTGAGATGCTGACGAGCTTTGCTCCTTCGTGTCCGTAACATATGCATATTAATAATAACAATAATAATAATAATAATAGCCAAATGGCCTGTGTGTGTGTGTGTGTGTGTGTGTGCGCGCGTGCGTGTGTGTGGCTTCGATCACGCAAAAACCGGAGAGCTCTGACATTTGCCATTTCGTATGCTTATGTATTTTGTGTCAAGGATGCACACTGCGAAAACAGAAAGCTGATATGACTAATGTTTTTGGAGAAATTAGCAATTTTAGCTAACCAATAAACAATGGACATTGTGCTACAATGCACCATGTGATTTCAGGGCTTTGAGGTTTTAAATGTTTTTGTGGTTCATGTTAGTTTAACAGTGTTGTTAGTGTTATTTATTTATTTTGCTTTTGTTGTTCAATTGGTTTAGTCACTTTAGTTAAGTGTTATGTTGCCGTCACTGTGAGTGAGTTAATACAGATACTTTATTTTTGTCATTGTAACTGGTACAACAAAAGGCCAGGTGCAGCCTTTCAGTGCAAATATAAACTTGAATAAACCACACACAGACTGTAAAGGTCTGAAGAAGAAAAGAAAAATAAACATAAAATTTCACAGAATGAAAAAGGTGTGTTCAAAGAGAAAATTAAACAAAGAAAGAAAGAAAATTATAGCAAAAAGGAGATTGTATATAAATAAAAAAGAAAAGTATGTACAAAACTATGGATATTTCAGTGGCAGTGGATATTGCACATTAACAAATATTTCCCTCATTCCAAGTGTGTCATGTGACATGGCTGTTTGGTTCCAGTGGCATTCTAAGCTCTAAGAGCAGTGGGATAGAAATTGTTTTCCTGTCTATTCATTCTTGCTTTAATGGCCCTGTACCATCTACCTGATGGCAGCAGCTCAAACAGAGAGTGTCCAGGGTGAGATGAGTCCTATAGGATGGTCTTGGCTCTCCTGAGACAGTCAGAGCCATGAAGGTCCGTCCGTGTGGGTAGAGGGCACCCAGTCATCTCCTCTGGAGCTCTTTCCTGTTTGGCCCCATGCAGCTGGTAAACCACATCCAGAGGCAGTCTGTGAGGATGCTCTCCATGGCAGAGCGGGAAGAAGACACCAGGCATCTCTGGTTGATGTTATTTTTCCTGAGGATTCACAGAAAGTGGAGTCTTTGCTGTCCCTTCTTTACTAAGTGTGTGGTGTTCCTGTCCCCGGTCAGTTTCTCTTCTATGTGGACTCCCAGGAAACAGAAGTCCCTGACCCTTTCCACACAGGTCCCCCCATTGATAACAGGCTGAATGTCTGTTTTGTTCCTCCTGAAGTCTATGATTAGCTCCTTGGTTTTGGATGTGTTCACTGTGAGTGAAATGTGTAGTGTTTTTAATGTCTTCTGCCACTGGCTTTTTTTTTTTTTTTTGCCAAATTAAAAGCACTTGCTTACAGCAGCTGTGCGTGCATGGAACTTCGATCACAGATAAACTGGGGAGAGTTGACATTTGCCGCTTGCTATGTTTATGTATTTTGGGTCAAGGATGCACGCTGCAAAAACGGAACATTGATAGGACAAATTTCTTTGGAGAAGCTACAGACATTGGCTAACAACACTGAACAATGGATGTTGCTAACTACTTCCTGGAATCCCATGTCATTCCAGCAAGGGACGGTAAATCATCTTTATATTAAAATATTAATTGTAAATATGTTTAAAAATACACAGATGACACAAGTGAAAAATAGAAGTAGAAATAATAATAACGATAATAGCATGTATATGATAACAAGAACCTAAACAATTTCTAAATACATTTAGACAGCAAATTTAAAAAAAAAAAAATACTTAACAGGAAAGAAAACTGTTGAGGTCTAAGGTTTTAAAAACATTCTGGACTCACACACCATTCCAACTCATTCTAGAAACTTTGTTTAATTTATTACCACCATTGAAAAATGTCAGCTATGAGCTACCTGTTTTATAAACACAACCCAATCTAGAGCCCGTGGATCCCCACAGACAACACGCTAGTACACACACACACACACACACACACACACACACAGTTGTTATGAACAGGGAAACTAGTTATTGCTGGGGCTGGGTTCAGACTTGATGGGTTGTTGTTCACTTCTGTCTAAAATCATGTTCAGATTTAACTTTTAAACACAGCAGGAGCTAAACGCTCTGAGCTCTGTATGTGTGTGTGTGTGTGTGTGTGTGTGAGTGTGAGTTCACACATGCAACAGTTAGAGCAGCTACCTGAGGAACAAAGGGACTGCTGTGTCGGTTGGCTGTCCAGATCCCTCTGGGCTGTTTACACATGCCATTGTTTCCCGTGGGCCAATCAGACAAGCCTCATGAGGTAAATACGCCCGCTGTGGCCAATGGCTGGCAAGCACAGGGGGATCTGGGCTGGTTATCTACAACACCCCAGGAAGTGAGAGAGAAGATCAGGAAAGTGACAAAACACATTAGTGTAGCCTTCTATCTACCTTCTATCGCATTACTTCATTCACGCCACCGTCTCTGTGCCGACTGAAGGGCCGATATCGCTCCCCTCGCTCGCACTCTGGCTGATGGATTATCGAGATGCTCGCACATTGAAGTATCTCTCATGATAAATGTTGCCAGGATGGTGCACATCTCCACAGTGAACTGCCATCAGAGAGGTTTTGGTGAATATTACAAACTGATATCGACCAGATGCCGCGTGTGAAAAAGCTTGTTTGAATGAAATGATTATTCTGTCTTCAAACATAATAAATGCATATGTGCACACGTATACTTACTTGTGAGAGACCAAACAAAGTGCTTTGTCGATACAATCAAAGCATTTCAATGCATTGTTTTCATATTGTCAGTTTTCTTCAGGCTCCGCCCCTTTTCCCCATACTTCACTTTAAATGTGACAGAATGTCAGAAAGGATATTTTTCACTATTTGGGGTGTTTCTGCAGGCATGATCCACCTCAAGAAGTCCAAGGGGCCACCCACTTTTTACCTGGATGCAGCAGATAGATGGAGCAGATAGACAGGTTTGAAGGCCTGGGTGGTTGCCATCCAGGATCCCAGGAGGTTCCATTGTTTGGTGGATGTGGTGACTCGCAGCACCAGCACATGATCCCAGACCTGACATTCTGCATTCATATCTGGATAAGTTTTCAACATTTCTATCAGTTCATGAAAATGCTTCTAACAAGAGGAAGAAGTCATTGAGTTTTTGTGTTGATCTGGATTCACATGTGGATTCCATTTAAATATTTCCTTTACTCAGCAGTGTCAGCACATAGCTCAGTGGATAAGGAGCTGGCCTGCCAATATGTGGACCTGGGTTTGAATTAGAAAAGACATAATCTGCATCATCTCAGTCCACCCAGCTGTAAATGGGTACTGGCCCTGGCTGGGGAAGTAACATACGTTGGACTTGTGTCCCAATCAAGGAGGGTCATGGACTCTTATCCACTAGATGCTACAGAATCCAGAGATAGACACCCACACCAATGGGCTCTAGGACCTATACAGGGCTTACTTCTTGTCATATTGAGATATTGAGTCATATTGTCATATTGAGATATTAGCATGTCCCCTTTCCTATTAGCAGGCTGCTTAGTCTGACTTTAGAATGTGGGTCATTTGAAGTTATTAAGATATTTATGTTTACTGATCTCGTTAAACAGTGTCATATCTCAAACAGATGACACACGCAGCCACATTAACGTTGGTACTCCCTATATGCTGATAACTCTGTGGTTTATGATGACGTCCTTTTGTTGCACCCTTCCTCTCTTGATATCAGCAACATCTTACAATTGCTGGTAAAGAAAGCAGGCTTGCTCATTGTATTTTTTTAACCAAATAAACATGCAGGAAGCTTAAATGCACTTTCCACCTGACAATATTTGTGATTAACATCTTAATGAAGGCTCCATTTCCATAAAAATGGAAGTCTCAATTTTGCTGCGGCCACACTGAAGAACCATTATATGGTGTGGAATTGGAACACAGCAAGATATCATGTCTAATGTTTGAAAATGACAACACTTAAGTTCATGAAATGATGCAACAGAAGAAACACGTTGTGATTTTCATTACAACACAAACGCAATTTGAGTCTTGTGTTGTTTGCAAATAACTCTGATATCGTAGTCAAAACTGTGGCTGGCCAACAATGTCCCTTAAAGAGATCTTCATCCTCCCTACACCCCGTCGCTGTCCCATGTTCCCCGGTGCAGCTGACTCCATTCTGCTCCCGCCTCCCTCTGGGAGCTCTGGCAGTGTTTGTACTGGAGGCAGGCAGCAGAGACTGCTGGTGTTTTCATAGAGAAAATCTCTTTCCTGAGTTAATGCTGGCCCGGGTTGACCGTTGTGTCCCAGAGAGAATGAACAAGGGCCAGCAGCAGCACTGGCCAGGTCACAGACATCCTGTGATCACGTCCGTGGAGTTTTTCAGTTTAATGTTTAGCATCTTGATGCTAGCTATATTATGACATGGTTTAGCAAGCCACAGAGACACCTTCAACCCTGTATCCAAGTGCAGCTTTGTTAAATCTCTAAAGTTGTTCATCTAATCTCTAAAAAAGCATAATGTGTGCATTAAATAAGTCCTACAAAGGCCCTGAGACCCATCAGGCTGATACCTACACAAGAATCCCCTCGTGCAAAAGGTTAGGGTTAGAATCCCCTTGTGTGCAGGGTTAGGGTTAGAATCCCCTCATGTAAAGAGTTAGGGTAAGAATCCCCTCATGTGAAGGGTTAGGGTTAGAATCCCCTCATGTGAAGGGTTAGAATCCCCTCATGTAAAGAGTTAGGGTTAGAATCCCCTCGTGTGAAGGGTTAGGGTTAGAATCCCCTCATGTAAAGAGTTAGGGTTAGAATCCCCTCGTGTGAAGGGTTAGGGTTAGAATCCCCTCGTGTGAAAGGTTAGGGTTAGAATCCCCTTGTGTGAAGGGTTAGGGTTAGAATCCCCTCATGTAAAGAGTTAGGGTTAGAATCTCCTCATGTAAAAAGTTAGGGTTAGAATCCCCTCGTGTGAAGTGTTAGGGTTAGAATCCCCTCGTGTTAAGTGTTAGGGTTAGAATCCCCTCATGTGAAGGGTTAGGGTTAGAATCCCCTTGTGTGAAGGGTTAGGGTTAGAATCCCCTCATGTAAAGAGTTAGGGTTAGAATCCCCTCGTGTGAAGGGTAAGGGTTAGAATCCCCTCATGTAAAGAGTTAGGGTTAGAATCCCCTCGTGTGAAAGGTTAGGGTTAGAATCCCCTCATGTGAAGGGTTAGGGTTAGAATCCCCTCGTGTGAAGGGTTAGGGTTAGAATCCCCTCATGTAAAGAGTTAGGGTTAGAATCCCCTCGTGTGAAGGATAAGGGTTAGAATCCCCTCGTGTGAAAGGTTAGGGTTAGAATCCCTTTGTGTGAAGGGTTAGGGTTAGAATCCCCTCATGTAAAAAGTTAGGGTTAGAATCCCCTCGTGTGAAGGGTACGGGTTAGAATCCCCTCGTGTGAAAGGTTAGGGTTAGAATCCCCTCATGTGAAGTGTTAGGGTTAGAATCCCCTCGTTTGAAGGGTTAGGGTTAGAAACCCCTTGTGTGAAGGGTTAGGGTTAGAATCCCTCATGTAAAGAGTTAGGGTTAGAATCCCCTCGTGTGAAAGGTTAGGGTTAGAATCACCTCGTGTGAACCTGCCAAGAGCCTACAACTAGAGGGCTGCATTGGGATTGGGCCACAAATCTGGCGGGAGTGGGCGGTCAGAACGTCATTGCGTGCAGGAGTGGGTGGATAAAAATCACTGCGGAGACAGAAGTGACAGGATGATTCAGTCAACAAAGGAAAATAGTGTAAAGTATGTGGTGTCCACACGCTACTTCCAGCTTAAACAGAATGTCGGATAGAGTGTCTTTAATTTAACAGGAGCAGCAGACATAACAGGAGGGAACAGGTACACATGCAGAGAGACACAGACACGGCGCAGTGAGTTACCATAGAAACACTGCGTGCCCATATATGGCACACACATGAAACAGGCTTTAAACTAAGTGAAAACAACCAAATGGTAGAACTACTACTGACCAGTGTGGCCTATGTGTCAAGAGACATATAGGCCAGTGAATTGAAACAAATGACCCCATGAAAGTATTAATAAGTTAAATGACATGTTTCACCTGCAGGATGGGAGAAGACACAAAATAAATGCGTCTCTATTATTGTGCAGGCATAAGTTCTCAGTGCTTTGCGGGTGGGGCGGGACTGGACAGGCACATTCTGGGAACGGGCAGGAGTGTAACACATATGTTGCAGGTGCGGGTGGTAACCATCTGAAATTCAGTGGGAGCGGGCGGGAACAGGACGAAGAAATTATTTCCGCACAGCTCTGTACCTATGGCTCCCACTGCATGGGACGCCAGTCCATTGAAAGCTACTTCCTCAGCCACGTATGGTATCCATTTATAGTTGGGGGGGGGGGCTGGCTGGGATGATGGAGCTGAAGGGTCTTGGGTAGCCTGAAGCACACACCCGGAATTAAACCCCAGTCTTCATGCTAGTTGTACAACTCCTATCTCACTGAGGTACCAGCTCTCCATTTGTTCAGCACTGTCTTTTTTTTCATCATCTTGGAGAGTTCAGGTGGTATCCTGAAAAATGTTCTTGCTGGGGACTTCTCAGTTCTACTGGGGAACTACACTGTTCATGTTAATATTCCCACCAAGTTTGAAGGAAATCTTTCCAGTCGTTTTTGAGTTATCGAGTTTGAGTGAAAACAATACCTGGGTTTTGCCACATCGCTGATGCACGGGGTTATAATGATAATAATAATAATAATAATAATAATGGTGCACAAAGCTGGCAGAAAAGTAACTGCTGTGACTTTTTTCAATGTGCTTCCTTGAATCAAACTCAAAGGTGGAAACACAAGCATGTTTGTTTCACTATCAATGGTGATGATAATAATTTTCAAGTCATTTGTAATTTTGATGTGCGGGTTCCCCGAGGCGCCTGTAACTGGAATACCTGTGATGATTCACTCACACTGCTGCTGTTGACTGAGTTTAAGGAGTTTTTTTTTTTGTCATTGGGGTGTAACACACAGGTGGGTGTGGTTTACATGATCAACATAAAGTTCATTTGGCTCCGGCTGGCGAGGAGGCTCTGCAGCGCCACACTTAGTGGTGTCTGTGCAAGCAGCTTTACGCTGCAGAATAAGCAAAGAAATATACTTAACTCCAGCAAGCAAAAGCAATCCGTCAGAAAGCAGCGCAGAGTGCCAGCGCAGTGTCAAGTTGCGTAAGAGTGGAGCAGATGAAAAGCGCTGTCAACACCTGAACCAAAGGAGAGGGTTTGTTTGTCTGAACGCCTCCTGATCACTGTGAACCAGGAAGCAGCAGGTGCCGCGCACCAACAGCAGGGCCAGACTGTTGACAGTGGATAAACTGGTTGGGGACGGAGCGATGTTATACGACAGGAAGAAAGATGAAGATGTTTCAGTGAGGGTTGGTGTTTCCACGTTAATGATCCCAGACTAGTTCAGTGTGAAATCTGAATGCGCAAGCTGGTTGTTGTTGGCGTTTATTAGTGTTGGCTTATTGCGGCTCCGCTGAACAAGCCGGGCCTGTGAGGCTGCCTGGCACGGACGGCAGCTGGACAAAAAAGTCAGTGAGGAGAGATGGCTGGTGTTGGGGGAAGGAGAGTCTCCATTGTGCTTCCATTGTAGCTCTGTCACTCTCTACTGACCTGGCTCTCAGTCGCCTATAAGCAACCCGTCCATGTCAGCAGAAATGAGCTTTTTCCTCCTCTTTCATCCCTTCCATTTCTGTTCTTCCTCTCCTATTCACTCGGCTGTTTCTTCAAACGTCTTAAAAAGCCTGATCACACAGCCTTTGCACATTAACACGTCTGCAGCTTAACCTTGAGAACTGTGCCTACTGTCAGCAAGCGTTAAGAGCAACGGGATAAACAAAAGTTTGGATTGTCAAATGTATACTTGGGTTCATTTTGGAAGAACCATAAATCAGCTGGAAAAAAGTTTTCACGCTAAACTTGGAGCTCAACAGTGGAGGCATTGTTTTATGTAATGTTTCAACAGTGCTGCAGAGCACCGTGGTGGTTTCTCCTGTTCTTACTCAACAGTGCCGGGTGGAGGGGGAGGTTCGCCTTGGGGCAGGTGAGCTAAAGGGGAGATGGGGGTGGGGTTAGAGGAATGGGAGGACTCGGGTGACCAGCTTTACCTGGAACTGACTCGAGCCCGTCTGGACATGCAAGAAAGAGAACAGCCCGAGGAGAGGAAAGAGAAATAGAGAGAAGGACATGGAGCGAGTCTCCAGAAAAGGAAAACACCACCTCACCCCTCATCAATCTTGTTTGTTTGGCCTCAAAATTTTTTCTTTTTATCATATCCATCTCCATCATTCCTCATGTTTACTTAAAGCTCCTCCCCAAATAACTACTCCTTCCTCATAGTTTGATCTGCCCGGAAGATGAAATTGTTTCTGTTTGAAACAACATCTGCATAGAAGAAATAATTTAATAAACAGAGTTTAGAGAAGTTTGAAAAAGTATTACTCCTGTGCTTCAAATTTGGAAATCCGGAGTGAGAGCCAGAACTCTAAAGTATTAATCAGGCTCATTCGTGGATTTGCCTAAAGATCAGTTATTATGCTGCACATCAGTGAAGTGGCAATGGCAGGGCGTTGTTTTCATGTGTGTGGGACCGGTGACAAGTTAACTCAAAAACATCTGGATGGATTTCCTTCAGATGTGGTGGGAATATTACTTGGAAAGGTATTTAGAGGTGACTAGATTTTGGTGTACTTTGGTCAAAGGTCAAGTCATAAAAAACAAAAAGCAAAACACTTTTCTGTCTATCTCAACAAGCAAGGAGTCTAGATGGATCAAACTTGGTGGGAATATTACTTAGATAGATATCTGGAGGTGATTATTAGACTTTGGATTAGTTTGAGCAAAAGTCAAGGAAAAGATGGTCCGAAAAGCACTTTTTGTTTTTTGTTTATATCAACAAGCAAGAACACACACAATATCTCAAAAACACACAACATCTCAACAACTAAATACTAGATGGATGATCTACAGCATACACTGCACATAGGGTCTGCAGCAGCCCTCTGATACCATCCTTGTGGATAATTTATAGAGTTCAATTTGTGACCTTTGACTTTTACTTTGATGCCCAATTTCAAGACATCTTTATCCTGCTGACCTCTGACAGTGAACACAGAGGGAGCTATCACACCAGCTACATCATGTAATCAAACAAGCCCCCAAACCACATAGTCTGCAGTCAGTTGTATGATGAGACCAGACAGAACAAACATCTTACCTTCATCTAATTGCAACTCTATCATTTCACAGGTGAGTGGGTGTGTTAGTAAGTCATCTATTTTAGTCAAGTCGATCCAATGGTTTGCTAAGACAGCTGCTTTGGCTAGTTAGCATTTATCTGCATTAAAAGTGACGTTGTTCAGATAGTTTGTGAACAAACCTTCTATTTCACTCCTATCAGGTCACATCAGGCTGCTGTTCCACCACATTCTAACTCCCAGCGAGTCACATTCCGACACAAAACCATCTGTTTGACTGAACGTTAATACGAGGTCTGTTAGAAAAGTAACGGACCTTTTTATTTTTTGCAAAAACTATATGGATTTGAATCATGTGTGATTGCATCAGCCAAGCTTGAACCTTTGTGCGCATGTGTGAGTTTTTTCACACCTGTCGGTTGCGTCATTCGCCTGTGAGCACGCCTTGTGGGAGGAGTGGTCCAGCCCCCTCGGCGGATTTTCATTGTCAGGAAATTGGCTGATCGACTGCTGCTTTGCTTCATCAAATTTTTTTCAGAAAGTGTGAGAGACAGCCAGGTGGAAACCATTTGGAAAATTCAGATGCCTTTCGGTGAAGATCTTATGGGGATCACACAGATTAAGGACAATTACAACTGGATTAAAAATTTCTGCCCACAGCGGTGTGCCATCCGCCGCTGTGGGCAGAAATTGTGGACGAGCTGGACATGCCACAACATGTCCTGTGAGGCTTCATCACGGCGTTGCTTTTTGTTCTGTGCCCTGCACCTCCGTCCCGATGCGCGAATTCCTCTGCACGTCTTTTCATGCCGAAAAAGTGCTGATGTCAAACTCTTCTGCCATTTCTGTGGTAGTCAGACGACGTCCCGGATCAACAAAGCGTTTACTTTGGAAATGAACGGCACATTCCACTGTTCCAGGAGTTTTTGTCATGAAAAGACGTGCGGAGGAATTCGTGCGTCGGGACGGAGGCGCAGGGCACAGAACAAAAAGCAATGCCATGATGAAGCCTCACAGGACATGTTGTGGCATGTCCAGCTCGTCCACAATTTCTCGGATAGTCACACGCCTGAAAAGCCACCGAAAGCTGTTTGAATCTTCCGAATGGTGCAAGAGCTGGGCATGTTAGGGCTTGTCCTGTGAGACCAACACAGAGGTGCTTTCGTCCTGCGCCATGAGCGGCTCCGTGGCGAATTTCTCCGCTCTTCTTTCCATTACAAAAACTCCTGGAACAGTGGAATGTGCCGAAAAAGTGCTATGTCCAGCTGTCTTGCCATTTCTCTGGTAGTCAGATCTGTCGATCGCTGCTCGGTGCACGGCGCGCCATCTGCCGCTGTGGGCCGTCTTTAATCCAGTTGTAATTGTCCTTAATCTGTGTGATCCCCATAAGATCTTCACCGAAAGCCATCTGAATTTTCCAAATGGTTTCCACCTGGCTGTCTCTCACACTTTCTGAAAAACTTTTGATGAAGCAAAGCGGCAGTCTATCAGCCAATTTCCTGACAATGAAAATCCGACGAGGGGGCTGGACCACTCCTCCCACAAGGTGTGCTCACAGGCGAATGACGCAACCGACAGGTGTGAAAAAACTCACGTATGCGCACGAAGGTTCAAGCTTGGCTGATGCAATCACACGTGATTCAAATCCATAAAAAGGTCTGTTACTTTTCTAACAGACCTCGTATGTGATGCTGAGCTGGTTAGCCCCACTGCATCATTCAGCGACACATGGGGACGTGCTAACACCAACCATGATACATGACACATAGATACATGTTCCCTGGTGACGCAGGAGTCAGAAGGTCATGTATATTATCAGAGAGATAACGTGCTACCACGCATGCCAATAAATGATGCGACAGGGCCACGCAGGTCATCGCATAGTGCCACAACGGGGCTCTGACCTAACTGTGATGAGTTGGCAGTGACAATGTGTGGGTTAACCAGTTGTGGTAATTCGCACTGCACTAACACAAAACTGCAGTCTGTCCAACAAGAAGTTGCATATCACCAAGAATCCAGCTCCGCCCCTTCCATGGCATCACCCAGTCTATGTTTTCAGTTCGGAGCGTGACCACCAACTAAACCAGAAACGCCCAGCTGATTGTGAGCCAGTCTGCTCACCGGTACGGACACCAGCAGTGTATTTAGACCTGTGCAGGAAAGCAGCACTCTGAGCTTCAGCAGAGCTGCAGCCTTCAGTAACTATTTGAAAAGTTCAATGACGCAAACAGGACAAACCGCTTCAGCTTTCAGGGGAAAAGAGAATTCTTTGACCTGTCCTTGTGCCAAACATAAAATGAGTCATTTGTCATCCCCTTTAAAAACAACTTGGCAGCATCTGAATTTCCACACAGATGGTCCATATTTTATGTGAGCAAAACCAGTTGGTTAACTTCAGGGAGTGAAATTAAAGCTGATATTTATGAGACAGAATGCAAACAACTGTTTTCAGCAGTAAACCAACAAATATGCATAAATACAAGCAAAGACAGAAGAGATGTGGACTTTTGAGGATTGTTCAGTGTCAAACAGTGAAACAGCTGAGGGTGAAACCTCCAGAGTTATACAGCATCGTAACCGGGCTCCTCCAAGTGGGCAGAGATGTTGTTCTCCTGGTATTGCAAATAATCTTTGTTTCAGTCTGACAGACAGGTATCATGCATACAGGCTGGAAGAAAGGACCTATTGTAAAGGTAAAAGTGATCACCTAGATTCCAACTACAGGGGTATTATCACGGCTCTCTGTGCGGGAAAGGTGCTTACAAGGTTCATTCTTCACAGATTTGGTCACATTTACTTGTCACTCAGTGACTGGAGCAGTTGTGTTTCACATCCAAGAAGTCAACCATTGGCTACATCTTAGCTCTGCGAGTACTCACTGAATGCAGGTGTGACTATTGGTAGTTTTATATGGGAAAATGTAGATTTTTGGTTGAATCTGGGCTTTGGGAGTCAATGTCATGCTCAAAGACATTTCAACACACTGGTTAGGAGTTTCAGGGATCAAGACAACTTTTTTGATGTTTGAGCCCAATATCATGCACCTTACATTCTTAGCAACCGTTTTCCACAGTAGCCTTCACTTTATTGTGAAAAAAATTAATTTTGCACATGTCCTTCACTGGTACAGAAGATGGGCATCACTGCTCAGGGAAAGAACCTTTCAGGTGTCAATCTACATCATTCCCCTCAGGTCTGGACTTGGGCGCTGCAAGCGACGCTGTGAGCTTTGAGGAATCAATGGATACCCTGACTGCAGTACTTGAGAAGCTCAGTGAGGAATCTTAGTGTCTGAGTTCACAATTGTTCTGAATAAAGACAGGACTTCCTGGACCTAGCCATCACAAGTCCATCTGTCCGTAGTAAAAGTACTGAACTGTTAAAGTGTCTCCAGCCAGGTGAAACATGAGCATGTCCTTGGGCTTCTCCAGCAGCTTGGGTGCTCAAAGCTGAGGCACCTGCATGCTGGATCATGCAAAGAAAAATGCGGCAGATGTGCAAAATGTCTTTTTTGGCCATTTTTGCTCAAAAACAAACTTAAGGTGTAAATGTTAAAAGAAAATCTCAGAGCTTGACCAAGCAACCATCCAGCAATGGACCTGCTTCTTTAGCCGTTAACACTTTGTTACAGTTGGTTTAAAAATGTCTTTAATCCTGACAGCGCACATATTTGAGGGAGTACAAACTGGGACGTCACAACGTCTTTAAGTGATTTATAGACACAGGTCTGGATCACAGCCAATCAGGTTCCTCTGAGGGCTCAGCTGCAAAAATGCTGCTGCTTGCTGTGTTTTCTCACGCACATGCTTCTCTTGGTGTAAAGATGAGGTCATGTAGGTTTTTACATTAGATTTTTCTTCATGTAAGGAAAAACTCGGCAAACTTTCAGTGACCGATGCCTCGCAGCAGCACAGGAACATTTATGAGCTATTAAAGGTGGAAATACAGCCGAACCTCATTTGATTCTTGCAGACTGTTTGTGGATGTTGGTTGAGACGTTTCTGTAACATTTCTCTGTCAATCTGTAACTTGGTGTTCTCTGAAGTTATGATAATTACAGGCGTGCCAACTGAAACTCTGGAACACGCTTCTACCGTTCCAGTAGGTTACACCTGCACACCGTTTTCCTCCCACTCTACAAAATCATGAAAAAGAAATTGCAATGGGGTGTGAAGCATGCAGAAGAAAAAATTACTTCATGTGTAGAAAGCTTTTCATAAAAAAAGAAGCATGGTGTGTGTAAGATTAAAAAAGACAAGTATTGTGGTTGATGTGTGGCAGATCTGGCATGAAAACACCTGCCTCGGTCTAATTCATCTGAACTCTAATCCACACCTTGTTTTTGTTGTTTCAAAGATCCTGGACTATATTTCACTGTTTAATTGCCACGATTCTGTCATTTCATGTTCTGTAAATCGTGTGATAGACTAAACCTGTTGGGAAAGTGTAGGTACACGGACCCACAACAGGGGGCGCAAATGAACGGACAATGGAGTAGGTCAAATAACAACACTTTACTGTTGTGAATGTGCACAACAAATACAACAGATTACAACAATAGACAGGTGTCGATTCACAAAGGTGTCGTGTGGGCGGGCTCGAAGATAGGAGACGCCTGTCCAAAGCAGAACCGGAACCACACGATTTCCTCCGCCACCAGACCCCGGGAATACTGGAGCCGCCAAGTCCCGAACTCCCAGGTGGCCACTGCCTCCGCGTGTCGGACCTGGTACTGCTGGCGAGGAACAAAAAAGCAATTAAAGGAGGGCGCGTTTGCACCCAGGAATCCGTATGGCAGGAAAAACTACCTCCACCTCTCGTTGGAAAAGTAGTCCACACTACAACGCACAAAGTCACAAAAATAGCACTGTCAATCAGTCAGCTGAGGTACGTTACCTTCCAGGTAGAACGATATCTCGGCAAAGAGGTGGAGACGTCGTCCTGCTGATATACCCCTGCCGATCAGATGATTGGTAACAGCTGTTGCAGGTGATGCGTGACAGCTGTCACCCTGGCTGCTCCTGTGAGGCGGCTGCGCCCTCTGGTGCCTGGAGCCCACACTCCAGACAGGGCGCCCTCTGGTGGTGGGCCAGCAGTACCTCCTCTTCTGGCGGCCCACACAACAGGACCCCCCCCTCAACGGGCGCCTCCTGGCGCCCGACCAGGCTTGTCCGGGTGGCGGCGGTAGAAATCGCCAGGAGGGCCGGGTCCAGGATGAAGCTCCTCTTCACCCAGGAGCGTTCTTCAGGTCTGTACCCCTCCCAGTCCACCAAATACTGGAAGCCCTGGCCCATCCTATGGACATCTAAGAGCCGGCGCACAGTCCAAGCCGGCTCGCCATCGATGATCCGGACAGGAGGTGGTGCCGGACCGGGAGTACAGAGGGGTGAGGTGTGATGGGGCTTGATCCGGGACATGTGGAAAACGGGATGGATCCACAGTGAGGCCGGAAGCTGAAGCCTCACTGCGGCTGGACTGATCAATCAATCAATCAATTTTTTTTTTTATATAGCGCCAAATCACAACAAACAGTTGCCCCAAGGCGCTTTATATTGTAAGGCAAGGCCATACAATAATGATGCAAAACCCCAGCGGTCAAAACGACCCCCTGTGAGCAAGCACTTGGCTACAGTGGGAAGGAAAAACTCCCTTTTAACAGGAAGAAACCTCCAGCAGAACCAGGCTCAGGGAGGGGCAGTCTTCTGCTGGGACTGGTTGGGGCTGAGGGAGAGAACCAGGAAAAAGACATGCTGTGGAGGGGAGCAGAGATCGATCACTAATGATTAAATGCAGAGTGGTGCATACAGAGCAAAAAGAGAAAGAAACAGTGCATCATGGGAACCCCCCAGCAGTCTACGTCTATAGCAGCATAACTAAGGGATGGTTCAGGGTCACCTGATCCAGCCCTAACTATAAGCTTTAGCAAAAAGGAAAGTTTTAAGCCTAATCTTAAAAGTAGAGAGGGTGTCTGTCTCCCTGATCTGAATTGGGAGCTGGTTCCACAGGAGAGGAGCCTGAAAGCTGAAGGCTCTGCCTCCCATTCTACTCTTACAAACCCTAGGAACTACAAGTAAGCCTGCAGTCTGAGAGCGAAGCGCTCTATTGGGGTGATATGGTACTACGAGGTCCCTAAGATAAGATGGGACCTGATTATTCAAAACCTTATAAGTAAGAAGAAGAATTTTAAATTCTATTCTAGAATTAACAGGACGCCAATGAAGAGAGGCCAATATGGGTGAGATATGCTCTCTCCTTCTAGTCCCCGTCAGCACTCTAGCTGCAGCATTTTGAATTAACTGAAGGCTTTTTAGGGAACTTTTAGGACAACCTGATAATAATGAATTACAATAGTCCAGCCTAGAGGAAATAAATGCATGAATTAGTTTTTCAGCATCACTCTGAGACAAGACCTTTCTGATTTTAGAGATATTGCGTAAATGCAAAAAAGCAGTCCTACATATTTGTTTAATATGCGCTTTGAATGACATATCCTGATCAAAAATGACTCCAAGATTTCTCACAGTATTACTAGAGGTCAGGGTAATGCCATCCAGAGTAAGGATCTGGTTAGACACCATGTTTCTAAGATTTGTGGGGCCAAGAACAATAACTTCAGTTTTATCTGAGTTTAAAAGCAGGAAATTAGAGGTCATCCATGTCTTTATGTCTGTAAGACAATCCTGCAGTTTAGCTAATTGGTGTGTGTCCTCTGGCTTCATGGATAGATAAAGCTGGGTATCATCTGCGTAACAATGAAAATTTAAGCAATACCGTCTAATAATACTGCCTAAGGGAAGCATATATAAAGTGAATAAAATTGGTCCTAGCACAGAACCTTGTGGAACTCCATAATTAACTTTAGTCTGTGAAGAAGATTCCCCATTTACATGAACAAATTGTAATCTATTAGACAAATATGATTCAAACCACCGCAGCGCAGTGCCTTTAATACCTATGGCATGCTCTAATCTCTGTAATAAAATTTTATGGTCAACAGTATCAAAAGCAGCACTGAGGTCTAACAGAACAAGCACAGAGATGAGTCCACTGTCCGAGGCCATAAGAAGATCATTTGTAACCTTCACTAATGCTGTTTCTGTACTATGATGAATTCTAAAACCTGACTGAAACTCTTCAAATAGACCATTCCTCTGCAGATGATCAGTTAGCTGTTTTACAACTACCCTTTCAAGAATTTTTGAAAGGGGGACTGATGACCTTGATGATCTTGAACGGACCAATATACCGGTCCTGCAGTTTAGGGGAGTCCACTTGAAGGGGTATGTCCTTAGTAGACAACCACACTGCCTGCCCTGGCCGGTACGTAGGGGCCGGGGTCCGCCGACGGTCTGCATGGGCCTTCGTCCTCATCCGGGCCCTCAGCAAGGCAGAACGGGCGGCACGCCACACCCGATGGCACTTCCGTAGGTGGGCCTGGACCGAGGGCACACCGACCTCTCCCTCAACCACCGGAAACAAAGGAGGTTGGTACCCCAGACACAGGGGAGAGGCCGGTAGCTGACGACACCTGGCTGTTATGGGCATACTCGATCCAGGCCAGATGGCTACTCCAGGCCGCCGGGTGCGCGGCTGTCACGCAACACAGGGCCTGCTCCACCTCCTGATTGGCCCGTTCTGCTTGCCCGTTGATCTGGGGATGATACCCGGATGAGAGACTCATCGTGATCCGGAAGTCAAAACGGCCGAAGAACAGTGACCAGCGGGCTTGCCTGGGGTTCAGCCGCTTAGCGGTCCTGATATACTCCAGGTTCCGGTGGTCAGTGAAAACCGTGAATGGCACGGACGTTCCCTCCAACAGATGTCTCCACTCTTCAAGAGCCTCTTTCACCGCAAGGAGTTCTCGATTGCCGACGTCATAGTTCCGTTCGGCCGGGGTCAACCTGCGGGAAAAATAGGCACATGGGTGAAGGACCTTATCGGTCTTCCCGCTCTGGGAAAGCACAGCTCCTATCCCTGGGTCCGAGGCGTCCACTTCAACCACTAACTGGCGACTAGGATTGGGCTGCACCAGAACGGGTGCAGACGAGAAGCGCCGTTTCAACTCCTTGAACGCGGCATCGCAACGATCCGACCAGGTGAAGGGGACTTTTGGTGAGGTCAGGGCTGTCAGGGGGCTAACTACCTGACTGTAGCCCTTAATGAACCTCCTGTAAAAATTAGCAAAGCCGAGGAACTGTTGCAGCTTCCTACGGCTGCCGGGTTGGGGCCAGTCTCTCACCGCCGCGACCTTGGCCGGATCAGGAGCGACGGAGTTAGGGGAGATGATAAACCCCAGGAAGGACAAAGAAGTGTGGTGAAACTCGCACTTCTCGCCCTTCACAAACAGCCGGTTCTCTAATAACCGCTGCAGGACCTGACGTACATGCCGGACATGAGTCTCAGGATCCGGAGAAAAGATGAGTATGTCGTCCAGATATACGAAGACGAATCGGTGCAGGAAATCCCGCAAGACATCATTAACCAATGCTTGGAACGTCGCGGGGGCGTTTGTAAGACCGAACGGCATGACCAGGTACTCAAAGTGACCTAACGGGGTGTTAAATGCCGTCTTCCACTCGTCTCCCTTCCGGATCCGAACCAGGTGATACGCATTCCTGAGATCGAGCTTGGTGAACATTTGGGCTCCATGCAGGGGCGTGAACACTGAATCCAACAAGGGCAATGGGTATTGGTTGCGAACCGTGATTTCGTTCAGCCCCCTGTAATCAATGCATGGACGTAGTCCGCCATCCTTTTTCCCCACAAAAAAGAAACCTGCACCCATCGGGGAAGTGGAATTCCGGATCAACCCGGCAGCTAAAGAGTCCCGGATGTAGGTCTCCATTGATTCGCGCTCAGGTCGTGAGAGGTTGTACAACCTGCTGGACGGGAACTCAACGCCTGGAACCAAATCAATGGCACAATCATACGGACGGTGGGGGGGAAGGGTGAGCGCCAGATCCTTACTGAACACATCCACAAGGTCATGGTACTCCACCGGCACCATCCCTAGATTGGGCGGGACTCTGACCTCCTCCTTAGCCTGGGAACCGGGAGGAACCGAGGAACCTAAGCATACCCGATGGCAGGTCTCGCTCCACTGCACCACTACCCCGGTCGGCCAATCGATCTGGGGATTGTGTTTTAACATCCAGGGAAATCCTAAAATCACACGGGAGGTAGCAGGAGTCACAAAAAACTTGATCTCCTCCCGGTGATTTCCCGACACCACCAGAGTTACAGGTGGTGTCTTATGTGTGATTGGAGGGAGTAGGGAGCCATCTAGTGCCCGCACCTGCACAGGCGAGGTAAGCGCCACCAGAGGGAGCCCTATCTCCCTGGCCCATCTGCTGTCTAACAGATTCCCTTCAGAGCCCGTGTCCACCAGTGCTGGGGCCTTCAGGGTTAAATCCTCATAAAGGATTGTAACTGGGAGTCGTGTGGCAATGTGGGTGTGTCCCACGTGAATGTCTCGACCCACCCCTAGCCCAGTTTCTAGGGGCGGGCGTTGGTGTTTAACCGCTCGGGGCAGTCTCTTACCTGATGCTCTATTGAGCCACAAACAAAACACGCTCCGCGGGCCAGCCTCCTCTGTCTATCTGGTGCCCTAAATGTGGCCCTGCTCGTGTCCATAGCTTCGTCAGCAGGGGGAGCTGTAACCACACGGAGCGTAGGGGCCGTGGAGCGTGGGGAGGGCGGAACGCGGTCGGAACCGGAAGGGAGAGGGACGGCGCATGCCCGGCCATGCCCTTCGTCTCGTTCCCGACGGCGTTCTTCTAACCGATTGTCTAATCGTATAACGAGATCGATAAGCCCATCTAAATCCCGCGGTTCGTCCTTAGCCACCAGGTGCTCCTTTAGAACCAACGACAGTCCGTTTACAAAGGCGGCGCGGAGGGCAGTGCTATTCCAGCCGGACCTCGCAGCCGCGATGCGGAAGTCGACTGCATAGGCAGCTGCGCTCCGGCGCCCCTGTCTCATTGACAGCAGCACGGCTGAAGCGGTCTCTCCTCTATTTGGGTGATCGAACACTGTTCTGAACTCCCTCACAAACCCATCATATGTCTGAAGGAGCCGTGAATTCTGCTCCCAGAGCGCTGTAGCCCAAGCGCGTGCCTCACCGCGAAGCAGGTTGATTACATAAGCTATCTTGCTGGCATCAGTTGCGTACATGACAGGACGTTGTGCGAAGACGAGCAAACACTGCATAAGGAAGTCCGCGCACGTCTCCACACAACCTCCGTACGGCTCTGGAGGGCTTATGTATGCTTCCGGGGAAGGTGGGAGGGGTCGTTGAACGACCTGTGGAACGTCACTGTTACGCACAGGGTCGACAGGAGGGAGAGCCGCAGCAGCGCCCTGAGGGCGCGCTTCCACCTGCGCGGCGAGAGCCTCCACCCTGCGGTTAAGGAGGACGTTCTGCTCGGTCATTAAATCCAACCGAGCTGTGAAAGTGGTGAGGATCCGCTGCAACTCACCGATCATTCCTCCTGCGGATGCCTGTGCGCCCTGTTCTTCCATTGGCCATTCAACAGCCGGTTGACGCCCCTCGGGATCCATGACGCTGGCCGAGATATCCTGTTGGGAAAGTGTAGGTACACGGACCCACAACAGGGGGCACAAATGAACGGACAATGGAGTAGGTCAAATAACAACACTTTACTGTTGTGAATGTGCACAACAAATACAACAGATTACAACAATAGACAGGTGTCAATTCACAAAGGTGTCGTGTGGGCGGGCTCGAAGATAGGAGACGCCTGTCCAAAGCAGAACCGGAACCACACGATTTCCTCCGCCACCAGACCCCGGGAATACTGGAGCCGCCAAGTCCCGAACTCCCAGGTGGCCACTGCCGCCGCGTGTCGGACCTGGTACTGCTGGCGAGGAACAAAAAAGCAATTAAAGGAGGGCGCGTTTGCACCCAGGAATCCGTACGGCAGGAAAAACTACCTCCACCTCTCGTTGGAAAAGTAGTCCACACTACAAGGCACAAAGTCACAAAAATAGCACTGTCAATCAGTCAGCTGAGGTACGTTACCTTCCAGGTAGAACGATATCTCGGCAAAGAGGTGGAGACGTCGTCCTGCTGATATACCCCTGCCGATCAGATGATTGATAACAGCTGTTGCAGGTGATGCGTGACAGCTGTCACCCTGGCTGCTCCTGTGAGGCGGCTGCGCCCTCTGGTGCCTGGAGCCCACACTCCAGACAGGGCGCCCTCTGGTGGTGGGCCAGCAGTACCTCCTCTTCTGGCGGCCTACACAACAAAACCAGATGGTCATCCCACTGATCTGCTCTGCTTGAGGTTTTTTCCTATCAATCAATCAATCAATTTTTTTATATAGCGCCAAATCACAACAAACAGTTGCCCCAAGGCGCTTTATATTGTAAGGCAAGGCCATACAATAATTATGTAAAACCCCAACGGTCAAAACGACCCCCTGTGAGCAAGCACTTGGCTACAGTGGGAAGGAAAAACTCCCTTTTAACAGGAAGAAACCTCCAGCAGAACCAGGCTCAGGGAGGGGCAGTCTTCTGCTGGGACTGGTTGGGGCTGAGGGAGAGAACCAGGAAAAAGACATGCTGTGGAGGGGAGCAGAGATCGATCACTAATGATTAAATGCAGAGTGGTGCATACAGAGCAAAAAGAGAAAGAAACAGTGCATCATGGGAACCCCCCAGCAGTCTACGTCTATAGCGGCATAACTAAGGGATGGTTCAGGGTCACCTGATCCAGCCCTAACTATAAGCTTTAGCAAAAAGGAAAGTTTTAAGCCTAATCTTAAAAGTAGAGAGGGTGTCTGTCTCCCTGATCTGAATTGGGAGCTGGTTCCACAGGAGAGGAGCCTGAAAGCTGAAGGCTCTGCCTCCCATTCTACTCTTACAAACCCTAGGAACTACAAGTAAGCCTGCAGTCTGAGAGCGAAGCGCTCTATTGGGGTGATATGGTACTACGAGGTCCCTAAGATAAGATGGGACCTGATTATTCAAAACCTTATAAGTAAGAAGAAGAATTTTAAATTCTATTCTAGAATTAACAGGAAGCCAATGAAGAGAGGCCAATATGGGTGAGATATGCTCTCTCCTTCTAGTCCCCGTCAGTACTCTAGCTGCAGCATTTTGAATTAACTGAAGGCTTTTTAGGGAACTTTTAGGACAACCTGATAATAATGAATTACAATAGTCCAGCCTAGAGGAAATAAATGCATGAATTAGTTTTTCAGCATCACTCTGAGACAAGACCTTTCTGATTTTAAAGATATTGCGTAAATGCAAAAAAGCAGTCCTACATATTTGTTTAATATGCGCTTTGAATGACATATCCTGATCAAAAATGACTCCAAGATTTCTCACAGTATTACTAGAGGTCAGGGTAATGCCATCCAGAGTAAGGATCTGGTTAGACACCATGTTTCTAAGATTTGTGGGGCCAAGTACAATAACTTCAGTTTTATCTGAGTTTAAAAGCAGGAAATTAGAGGTCATCCATGTCTTTATGTCTGTAAGACAATCCTGCAGTTTAGCTAATTGGTGTGTGTCCTCTGGCTTCATGGATAGATAAAACTGGGTATCATCTGCATAACAATGAAAATTTAAGCAATACCGTCTAATAATACTGCCTAAGGGAAGCATGTATAAAGTGAATAAAATTGGTCCTAGCACAGAACCTTGTGGAACTCCATAATTAACTTTAGTCTGTGAAGAAGATTCCCCATTTACATGAACAAATTGTAATCTATTAGACAAATATGATTCAAACCACCGCAGCGCAGTGCCTTTAATACCTATGGCATGCTCTAATCTCTGTAATAAAATTTTATGGTCAACAGTATCAAAAGCAGCACTGAGGTCTAACAGAACAAGCACCGAGATGAGTCCACTGTCCAAGGCCATAAGAAGATAATTTGTAACCTTCACTAATGCTGTTTCTGTACTATGATGAATTCTAAAACCTGACTGAAACTCTTCAAATAGACCATTCCTCTGCAGATGATCAGTTAGCTGTTTTACAACTACCCTTTCAAGAATTTTTGAGAGAAAAGGAAGGCTGGAGATTGGCCTATAATTAGCTAAGATAGCTGGGTCAAGTGATGGCTTTTTAAGTAATGGTTTAATTACTGCCACCTTAAAAGCCTGTGGTACATAGCCAACTAACAAAGATAGATTGATCATATTTAAGATTGAAGCATTAAATAATGGTAGGGCTTCCTTGAGCAGCCTGGTAGGAATGGGGTCTAATAAACATGTTGATGGTTTGGATGAAGTAACTAATGAAAATAACTCAGACAGAACAATCGGAGAGAAAGAGTCTAACCAAATACCGGCATTACTGAAAGCAGCCAAAGATAACAATACGTCTTTGGGATGGTTATGAGTAATTTTTTCTCTAATAGTTAAAATTCTGTTAGCAAAGAAAGTCATGAAGTCATTACTAGTTAAAGTTAATGGAATACTCAGCTCAATAGAGCTCTGACTCTTTGTCAGCCTGGCTACAGTGCTGAAAAGAAACCTGGGGTTGTTCTTATTTTCTTCAATTAGTGATGAGTAGAAAGATGTCCTAGCTTTACGGAGGGCTTTTTTTTATAGAGCAACAGACTCTTTTTCCAGGCTAAGTGAAGATCTTCTAAATTAGTGAGACGCCAAGGAGGAGGGAGGGAGTTCTGTTGCATCTGATTCTGATGCTTTCTTGATGTCTCCCTGTCCAGGGTTTCCCAATATGCCTGAACATGAGGAAACCTAGAGGTAGACCCAGGATATATTGGAGAGATTATATATCCCACCTTAAATGGGAAAGCTGTAGGGTATCTGTGGAAGAACCGGTGGTTTTGGCTGCAACCAGGACAAGCACCCACTCACTCACTCACTCACTCACTCACTCACTCACTCACTCACTCACTCACTCACTCACTCACTCACACTCACTCACTCACTCACTCACTCACTCACTCACTCACTCATCTTCAACCGCTTATCTGGGATCGAGTTGCAGGGGCAACAGCTCCAGCAGGGGACCCCAGACTTCCCTTTCCCAGGTCACATTGACCACCTCTGACTGGGGGATCCCGAGGCGTTCTCAGGCCAGTGTGGAGATATAATCTCTCCATCTAGTCCTGGGTCTTCCCTGGGGTCTCCTCACAGATGGACGTGCCTGGAACACCTCCCTAGGGAGGCACCCAGGGGGCATCCTTACCAGATGGCTCCTTTCAATGTGAAGGAGCAGCGACTCTACTCCAAGCTCCTCATGTATGACCGAACTTCTCACCTTATCTCTAAGGGAGACATCAGCTACCCTCCTAAGGAAGCACATTTCAGCCACTTGTACCTGTGATCTAGTTCTTTCATTCATGACCCAACCCTCATGACCTCATGAGTAGGAACAAAGACTGACCAGTACATCGAGAGCTTCACCTTTTGGCTCAGCTACCTTTTAGTCACAACAGTATGGCAGAGTGAATGTAACACCGCCCCTGCTGCACCGATTCTCTGGCCAACCTTACGCTCTATCGTCCCCTCACTCGTGAACAAGACCCCGAGGTACTTGAACTCCTTCACTTGGGGCAAGACCTTATTCCCTACCCGGAGTAGGCAATCCATTGGTTTCCTGCTGAGAGCCATGGCCTCAGATTTAGTGGTGCTGATCCTCATCCCAGCCGCTTCACACTCGGCTGTGAACTGACCCAGTGAGTGTTGGAGGTCACGATGGAGCCAAGACAAGCAGTGGATAATAGATCTTAAAATGAAGTTCTTGAGGCCAGTGGCCCAGTACTTTATCTGTAGATACCGTAGATCCCCTTCCCCCTTGTCTGGGTTGGAAGCAAATTCATTGTAGGTTTCTTCCCCAGTCATGGCTGGTGTCCATTTACAGGTGGGTGGACTGGGACAAAGCAGATGAAGTGTCTTGTTTAAGGACACAGACAGGTAGCAGGATCAGGAATCAAACCCAGGTCTACATGTTGACATTAAAATCCTACCCACTGACCTACTTACTCGCATAATAAGGGGATTGAACCAAAAGAGCACCTTTCAATAATTTAATTAATTTACCATGTTCCTGTAGTTCAGTTCATCTGGACTTAACGCCTTGCACATGAGTGCTGTCACTCTTTATAAGTACAGGAAATAATAACTCATGTGGCCACCAACCCCAGGTGAAGGAGTTCAATTACATCAGGGTCTTGTTTACGAGGGAAGTTTGGGGTCCCCTGCTGGAGCTGTTGCCCCGTGACCCGGTCTCAGATAAGCAGTTGAAGATGAGTATGAGTGTGGTCACCAACCAAACTACTGTGTTGGTTTATTCAAACCTCATACTTGCTGTGGTTAAGGTGTTGGGCTTGAGACCAGAAAATCCTTGGTTCAAATCCCCGCCTGACTGGAAAATCACTAAGGGCCCTTGGGCAAGGTTTTTAATCCCCTATTACTCACAGTGTGTAGTGAGCGCCTTGTATGGCAGCACCCTGACATCGGGGCGAATGTGAGGCATAATTGTAAAGCGCTTTGAGCATCTGATGCAGATGGAAAAGCGCTATATAAATGCAGTCCATTTATTTACTTTCTCTCTGGTCTGAAGACATTTTTCTGTGTAGACTTTGCAGTTTTTACAGTGCTACATTAATTTATTTGTTACTTTGCTGCTGTCACTTATTATTTGTTAACCCTGTGCTGCTCTGGTTCCCGACACCATTTTTAAGGAGGCTTCTGTGACCACAAGCGGAGCGTAATGGCCTCTCAAATCAATGTCAGCGTCTGTTTAGATTTAATTAGCGACCTTCGAACAGGTTCTCTGTGTGAGTGCATCCACTTAGAGGCCCCTCACTGGATTTTCAAATTCACAATGGAAAGACTGAAGCATCAATTCTAGTAATCCTATATCTGCACTTGTTGGCCTGTCCCTGGAGGGCACTGCAGCGCAGTGCCGAGTGTGGTGTGTGTGTGTGCAGTCATTTGTCATAAAACATATTTATTTCATTTCAATGTGTGCATTTAAGTGTGTGTCTGCACACAGCGGTTACATTGATTGAGCCGTGAATTGCGAGTCCCCCGGGTGCTTTTTGAGTGTCGTGTTGTTTCCGTTGTTGTGGCCTCACAATGGGCTTGTGTGTATTAGGGTGGGATTGGTTTGTGTGTTGGGGCAGCCTGTGCAGGTTCCTGTGTGTGAGTTGAAATAACTGTTGCATGCTTTTGGTCAGTGATGACCCACGGTCACTGTCACACCTGGTAGATTCACTAATAGTCCATAAAACGGGTGTGATTTACAAACCACTCGAACCCTTTGATACAAACACATCCTTTATGTGTGGATTCCAGGTATTTTGTATGACCAGGTCCTGGAGCATGGACATCCACACTACAGAAGTGTCTTTGTGACCAATTGTAGCTGGGGGTGGGACAAGAAGGAGGAAAACAAGCCAAACAAACAAATCATGAACTGCAGAGAATGGAAGCTGCACTGCGGTAACCAGTTCATTCTACCAGATGCGACTTTATGATGTCACATGCACACTGGGGTTTTGGTCCTTCATGCATGTGGCTACAGATCCTGCTGTTAGCGTGTTTCAGAAGCAGCAGAGCATTTATTTGTTTGTTGATTTGGTAATTTTTTGTTCCTCTACAATGGGGTCACTGGATTCTTTTTTAGACATTTTAATCATATTTAATGTTATTTCCGTCATGTGTCTTGTATTGTTGAATAAATTAAGTGAAACATGATTCATAGTCAACACATGTTGAAAATGAAACAATGTTATTTGAGTGTTGACTTCCTGTCTGGCTCGATCTGCTCTGTGCATTTTGAAATGTTTTCCATCCAAAAGAGTAATAAAAAAAAAAAAAAGGTAATCCATGACACTCCTTCAGCTTCTTCTCTTGTGTTGACTGGCCTGGTGTGTCCACTCGGTCTGGTCTGGTCTGAGGTTATAGGAAGAAAGCCGGGATTGTTGTAGGTTGGGACAGGTTCCTCCACTGCACCTGGCCATCTGGACATTTCATCCCCAGGAGCCGTAATGGATGCTCCCCTCCCCTTTCCAAGTCCTGGCAGAAGACCCATAATGGACACCCCTCTGCCCCGAAGGGGAGCCCCCGTGAGACTTCAGAACTGGAGGGTGAACAACCAGATAAATAAGGGTTTCATTTAGAGTTCCACTCACAGTAAGCCAGAGGGTGCTGAGAACTACAGGGGAGGGTCACAGAGGTTACGACCGGGTTCCTGAAGCCCCGACCATCAACCATAGTTAAAACTTGCTCATCTGTTGACTCATGTCATGATTTTGCCTTCTGCCACTTCTGCCACTGTGGCGGACAGGTGCAAAGGGGAGGAGTCTTGTACTACAGGTGAGTCAGCCTGGTTCAGATCTTTGGGCTCTTCAAAAATCAAACAACATTAAATCAAAGGCCACAAAAGAAGAAAAGAGGTGGACCAGTGCCATGACCTTTTCTATGGGGCGAGAGACAGAAACACGTCAGCATGTGCGCTGGAGAGAATCCAGCCGCCGCCGCCACATGAAAGAATGCTCACATGTAACTGTTGATTAACAGAGGTCACCGCTTGATTTCACTCTCGAGGCTGCAGGGTGACTTGCAACATTAACATTCTCCATTTTCATTTTCAAACCTCGACGCTGCAGCCACACATGCAGATGCACGCTCGTCCACTCAAGCTGCAGCGCACACGTGTGCAGCGCACATGAAAGGTGAGCGGCGCTGGGCGTAATTCATAGTGAGAAGTGAAGAAAAGTGCACGAGGACAGCTTTTTGGCACCCAGCGCACTCAGGTGCCTTCACGTACTTTCACTGCATCCAATGAAGACAAAAAACCAATAAGACTTTGAAGCAGTTTCATCAGCGAGAGCTTTTGGGTTTTAATCTGCAGAGTATTTTTGTTGACACTCATTCCTCAGGTGGCAACAACAGATGAGGGCGGATCTGACAAGGAGGAAAGCTGCTGAACAGAACGCTCGTCCCAGAACAGACAACACGTTGTCTCAGTTTGTAACTGATGAACAAAACACAACTGCTTCTTCATGGCTGCTGTTCTGCCTCCTGATCTGCTCCGCTGCCACCTGAAAGGGTGAAGGTACCAACGTTTGGGCAGCTCTGTACGGCCCCCGGGGGGCCCTTCATCTCATCATCTCCTCCTCTCTCCTCACGCCAACGTGTCAGCTGTGATTGGACAGTGAGACAGACATTCAGTCAGGGTGGAGCTGCTGCTGTATGGGTTGAGGTGGTGGAACGCGGCCCCGCAGTGATGCTGTACACAAACACGCCACCTCCGGTGCTTTCAGGTCGAGCTGCTCTTTAAGGTCACGTTATGCAAAAACGTCACTGCACACGTGGCGGGTGGTGACCTCACAGCGTTTAGCATTCACAGTGTTTTTACAGATGCCAGTTACTTTTTTCATGTCATCATTTAAATGTATTTATGGGCACATTTGAAATAGTGGGACTGATTGATGTTGTCATCTCAGCTTGTGGCCTGTAAAATGAAGTGCGTGACTGAATAACTGAGTTCATCCCTCAGTTTAATGTAACTCAAAAACAGTAAATGTATAAGCATATAATGATGATCATCTGATGAATTGGTTAATGTTAATGCACCGTTTTAGGATACAGAGAACAGACTAAAAACCCTCCTGTGTCCAGTGATTATTTGCGTTGGCCTGGAGCTCAAACCTTATCCATGCAGCACCAGTACCGGCTGTGGGTTTATGGATGTATATGTCATTTTTTATGGTTTTTTTACTTATGCATTATGTCAAAGACCTGTCTGTCACCAACTGAACACTGCCACCTGCTGGATATGTCTGGACTTATACAGGGAATGATGCTATCGCAAGCATGATGGAAATTAGGAGCAGGTGTGGTTGCAGCTTTAAGTAGACACCTATCTGACCTAGGTTCGATGACCTTAGCAATTTGCTTTTATGTATACAATCCATCTACAGAATTAATCATAATCATAAAACACTTTTGTGAATTTTCTTATCCACAAACATGGTGGACTGATCGCGTGAACCACGCCCCCTGGTGTCAGTTGGAGGAGGTAAATGAAATCACATACAGTACCTGCCTTCTCGAAACACACCCACATCATGTTTCTCATCAATATTGTAAAAATGCAACGAAGAAACTACTGTGCTGTGTAAAAATTTTAGGCATGAAAAAATGTAATAAATAAAGAAAAATGCTGTAAATGTCATAAAAATCTTGAAAATATTAAAGAATTTATCATCAAGTTCTCGAATCATTACAGACTAAACCAAATAAATAACATGCCCGACCACCTTTACCTTTAAAATGGAAGCCTGTTGGATGAATCACCCCAGGTTTACAAGGAAACCATATTGATAATTAACAGTTCTTTTTTTTTTGTCCTGCTGGAATCATTACCTGTGAACCTACAAATCACACTTTTATTCAACCTGTAAAATTCTGTTACTTTCTCTAATAACCTACTTTTATTTTACAAAAAAATAAATAATAATAAAAAATAACACATTTGTGAATATTGCACGTTTCTTTCTAAATTTCGTTTTGGACAATTTAAATTTGGTCTTTAACGATCAATATTACTGAAGAAAACCTATCAAAGACTCACATTTAAATGAGATGCACAAGACTTTGCATAATACTTAATTACCAAAAATTAGTTTAAAGACCTTGAAAAAAAAAACCCTAAATGTGATTATCACAATGTTACATGTTCTATCCACTTTTGGGTCAGTGCAGGTTGTAATCAGATCCATTCTAGGATGGATTTTGTCGTTTTTGACACTCAGTTGGAGTCAACACATGCAAACCTCTTAGTTTTCATTATCAGCTGTTGTGTATGGGGGGGGGACTATTTACGCCTCCAGTGTGACATGTTGGCACGTTTTAAAAACTCCCATCTTGCGCTTTGATTGTCCTCACCGACACATTTCATCGACCTTTTCTGGAGCAAGGCGACGTAATCAGCAGCCGCACTCTTATCGGCTGTGTAATGTGTCCATAGTGGTAATTGTAACTGAGGTGTGCGTTCGGTTGGCTCCATGTGTGCGGGTGATGGTATGGCGATAGGTGTGATGAATGTGCCGAATGTGCAGTCATTCTGATACGGCTGGTGCCTGAGGGGCAAACAGGGAAGAGGATGATGGGTTGCATTTGATAAATACGGCGACGATTCCATCTGCAAACAAGGAAAACCTTAGATTTGTGATTAGGCCCGTACATGTCTGAGGCTGCTCTCTGCTTGGAGGACTCATGATTTCTGCACGCTGACAGCTCTGTAAAGCGGCGGGAGATAGCGGCTGAGCACGGGATGTTGGTTTTACAACTGGGGTTAGTGAGCGGGCACTGAGAGGAAGATGGTGGTGGTAAGCGGATAAAGTGCTTCGGATTCAACAGTCATAGCCAAATGTGGAATGTTTCTCTGCCTGTTGGACAGGTTGCTCAGCTTGTCGTCTTAACCGTCCGGACCAACAGGCCAGGTCAGAACCCAGCTTGTGTGTCTGCACGGAGCTGAACTCAGCGGTTCTTGATGTTTGCACTCGGCTAACAACACTGTGTCTGGTGTTTAGCCTGGGAAATACTGTGTTGATGTGTGTTTTTTACAGTTACATTAACACATGTGGCATACATGAGCAGCTTAAAACCTGACTATAAATGTACACATATTAATCCCTGGATCTGGAGAGACGAATGAAGGCCAAGTCTTTATGGTCCTGGTGCATCCTGTCTTACGCCCTGTGAGACTTATAGCACTATTCCACGGAGCGCCGTACCTTCCCATTCATCCAGCATTTTTTTTGAAGCATCACAGTAACTTCTTGTTCCGTATGTTGTTAATTCCAGAACAAACTTGGTACATGCAGTATTTATGGCCATCATCTGCACCAGTTTTGAAATCAGCGTGAAATTTTTGAGCTGTTCAAAAATTTCATCTGGATTCACCAACTTGGCATCGTGACGCAGCTTCTTCCAGGTGTTTGTAGTCTTAACAGCCTTAATCATGTTCAGACATCTTTACACGGTGTGGTCCTAGTGAGTAATTTCAATTTTCAATTTATTTATTTGATATAGCGCCAAATCACAACAAAGCTGCTGCAAGGTGCTTCACACAGGTAAGGTCTGACCTTACCAACCCCCAGAGCAAGAACACAGGTGACAGTGGTAAGAAAAAACTCCCTCTGATGATTTGAGGAAGAAACCTCAAGCAGACCAGACTCAAAGGGGTGACCCTCTGCTTGGGCCTTTCTAACAGTTACAAGGTTTTTACAAAACAGAAGAAACAGAAAACACAAAATCAAAACAGAGCAAAAGAAGAAAGAAGATGCATCTGATGAGAAGTCCCAACAGGCAGGGGTCATCCTGTACAGAACAGCTTGATGTTTATTTGTGCTCCATCAGGGGAAAAATTCTGAAGCAAAAGCACCGTTTTTTGTGGTTCTGGATGAGAACGCATAAGCCAGACAGTTGCCAGGTCTGCACTTTATAAGCTTATTGCTCAGTGGCGTGTGAGGCAGCTTACAACCAGTGGATAGAGCAGGGTCAAGGACGTAAGACAGCTGGTTGAAGTGCACATATACACAACATCACACATCGTCCAGTAAGGGCAAGAGAAGGTAGCAGTTATCAGGAGCTTCTGAGCTCTTAAGGAAAAGTGACTTATTTCTATAAAGGAAGCCGAGCTTCACCCTTATATTTGGAGATCAAGTGTTTAAGATGATCTTTAAAAGAGAGCTCCATATCAGTAAGTAGTCTCAGATACTTGTAACTGCTGACTAGCTCGAGAGTTTTACCTTGAGCAGTTTTAATTGATGGCACATTCTCCAAGGAGAAACAGGTGACTTTGAGGGGAAAACATTATTTGGATTTTTCTGCATTCAAGACCAGTTTGAATTTCTCCAGACGGTTCTGCACTACGTCCAAAGACTGCAAGAATTCAAATGCCTGTGTCACGAGTTTTGAACAATAACAGATTACACACTCCAAGAACTGAAACACAGGGGTTTTAAATGTAATTAATACTATTATTTTCTACACAGTATATACTTGCAACTGTTAATTTTCGAGATTTAAGTAATAATGTTTCATTTGATTTAATTAATTTCAACAACAACATTGTTTTTCACTTAATTGACAATTGTTATGTGGATAAGTTACCTTAACTTTATCAATTTAAATTCAATGTTGTATTTCTTAGAGTGCAGTGTCATCTTCATGATAGAGGTAGTAGTTTGATAGTTTGACCAATAGCTTGACTGTCAGCTTTTAAAGGAGTAACAGGTACAATGGTGGAGTGGTAGAGATTAGTCGTCTATTTCGGTTTCAGCTGTCCTGAATTTTGGACCGTTTTTCTTTCAGGGATAGTGTCTCACTCACTCTATAGAGGGCCTTGTTCCTGGCCCTGTATTGTTTTACTGGATCGCCCATTGTGTTCTCAGACAGAGTGGAGAGAGGGGGTGGGGTGGCCCACTGCCAACCGTGGCTCCACTGGCTGCCAGCCTCCTGCCAGAACACATACACACAGCAGAATCAAGAAGACCTGGATGTGAATGCGGGGCATGGGTGGATCAGAACCACTCAGGCCCAACCAGAGATCTATTACATTTGCACGCAAATACACATGTTCACTCAGGTGCAGTGGGTTTTATACGTACAGACGTTCTGATCACTTCACGCAGGCTGGCAGTGAGAACTGTGGAGAGAAGTTTTTCCTTCTTGGTGTGGTTCACCAGCTAGTTTTTTTGTTGTTGTTTTTTTAAAGATGCAACACGTCACCTGAACGAGCTTGTACGAGTCAAACTATGCTGAAAATGCGTGGTATGCACGCTGCTCCTCGTGCAGTCAGAGCTAGGACTCATTTTACACGATTATATTGGAGGACAAGTTCCGCAGTTTTCTTGTCATTGTGATCCAGATTTCATTGTTGTTTTTATGTTGTGCTAATGAACTAAAAAAAGGTCTGGAAGAAACTGAATACCTGACCTACTGACAGAAGTACACACCCAACCAATCAATAAACGAGATGTGAACAGCAGCTGAAGTGTCTGATTTTATCTCCAAAAGCAGAGCTTTGGATCCTGACAACATTTACTCTGGGATAAAGTTTATTTCAGGCTTTGGTGCTGTGTCAACAACTGACAAGGTCGATGGATTTCAAACTAATATGAGAGTGTTGATTTATGTCAGAATAAGTCACTGGACAAGGAGACATTACTGATAAGATTACTGCTACTGAAAAATCATTCATAAAAAAAAGTTCTAGAAATGTGTTAAAGTAAGTTTTTCCAGAGAGACACGACAGCTTCCCAGCTCATCTTCTTCCAGATGCTGCTGTTAGGGGGTGCCACAGCAGATCATCTGTCTCCATCTCACTCTGTCCTCCACATCTTCCTCTGTCTCACCAGCCACCTGCACCTGTGGTGGATCAATCCTCAGCATCCTTCTCCATATATACCCTGCATCACTCTGCACATGTCCAAACCATCTCAGTCCTGCTTCTCTGATTTTGTCTCCAAACCGTCCCACCTGTGCTGTCCCTCCAATGTGCTCATTCCTAACCCTCCACGCTGAAAACCAAACCCAAGTCACAACACCATTCATGCTAAAAGTCTTCTTCTTTGTCTTTCGGCTGTTCCCGTTAGGGGTCGCCACAGCAGATCAATCGTTTCCATCTCACCCTGTCCTCTGTATCTTCCTCTGTCACACCAACCACCTGCATGTCCTCTCTCAGCACATCCATGAACCTCCTCTTTGGTCTCCCTCTTCTCCTCCTACCTGGTGGCTCCATCTGTTGGGAAAGTGTAGGAACACGGACCCACAACAGGGGGCGCAAATGAACGGACAATGGAGTAAGTCAAATAACAACGCTTTACTGTTGTGAATGTGCACAACGAATACAACCAATCACAGAAATGGACAACAGTCAATTCACAAAAGTGTCGTGTGGGCAGGCTCGAAGATAGGAGACGCCTCTCCAAGGTAAGACCGGAACCACACGGCTTCCTCCGCCACAGGACCCCGGGAATACTGGAGCCGCCAAGTCCCGAACTCCCAGGTGGCCACTGCCTCCGCGTGTCGGACCTGGTACTGCTGGCGAGGAACAAAGTACAGTTAGATGGGGGCGCGTTTGCACCCAGGACTCCGAACAGCAGGAAAGTTACCTCCACCTCTCGTTGGAACAGTAATCCAAAAAACTAGCTCAATCCAAAAAGATACTCTCTGTTAGCTTCAATACGTTACCTCTCCGGTAGGAACGATATCTCGGCAATGAGGTGGAGATGCCGTCCTGCTGATATACCCCACTGATGATTGCCGTCAGCTGTCTCAGGTGATGGGTGACAGCTGTCACCGAGGCTGCTCCCGTGAGGCGGCGGTGCCCTCTGGTGCCTGGAGCCCGCACTCCAGGCAGGGCGCCCTCTGGTGGTGGTGGGCCAGCAGTACCTCCTCTTCAGCGGCCCACACAACAGGACCCCCCCCTCAACGGGCGCCTCCTGGCGCCCGACCGGGCTTGTCCGGGTGGTGACGGTAGAAGTCGGCCAGGAGGGCCGGGTCCAGGATGAAGCTCCTCTTCACCCAGGAGCGTTCTTCGGGACCGTACCCCTCCCAGTCCACCAGATATTGAAAGCCCCGGCCCATCCGTCGGACGTCCAACAACCGGCGCACTGTCCAAGCCGGCTCGCCATCGATGATTCGGGCAGGAGGTGGTGCCGGACCGGGTGTACAGAGGGGCGAGGTGTGATGGGGCTTGATTTTGACACATGAAATACTGGATGGATCCGCAGTGAGGCTGGAAGCCGAAGCCTCACTGCGGCAGGATTGATGACCTTGAGAATTTTAAACGGACCTATGTACCTGTCTTGCAGTTTTGGGGAGGCCACTTGCAGTGGAATGTCCTTGGTGGACAACCACACTTCCTGCCCGGGGCGATACGTAGGGGCCGGGGTCCGCCGCCGGTCTGCATGGGTCTTCGCCCTCATCCGGGCCCTCAACAAAGCAGAACGGGCGGCACGCCACACCCGACGGCACTTCCGCAGGTGGGCCTGGACCGAGGGCACACCGACCTCTCCCTCAACCACCGGGAATAATGGGGGCTGATACCCCAAACACACCTCAAAGGGGGAGAGGCCGGTGGCTGATGACACTTGACTGTTGTGGGCGTACTCGATCCAGGCCAGATGAGTACTCCAGGCCGCCGGGTGCGCGGCTGTCACACAACGTAGCGTTTGCTCCATTTCTTGATTGGCCCGCTCTGCTTGCCCGTTGGTCTGGGGGTGATACCCGGATGAGAGACTGACCGTGGCCCCCAGTTCCCGGCAAAAGCTCCTCCAGACATGCGAGGAGAACTGGGGACCGCGATCGGAGACGATGTCTGATGGTATTCCATGCAGGCGGACGACGTGGTGGACCAGGAGGTCCGCTGTCTCCTGGGCCGTTGGGAGCTTCGGGAGGGCCACGAAGTGGGCCGCCTTGGAGAATCGGTCCACTATCGTGAGGATGACGGTGTTTCCCTGGGACGGTGGGAGGCCTGTGACAAAATCCAGGCCGATGTGGGACCAGGGGCGATGAGGCACGGGCAGCGGCTGTAGCAGTCCCGGAGCCTTGCGATGGTCGGCCTTGCCCCTGGCGCAGGTGGTACAGGCCTGGATATAGTCCCGGACGTCGGCCTCCAGGGACGTCCACCAGAAGCGCTGCCGGACAACTGCCACGGTTCTTCGCACCCCTGGATGACAGGAGAGCTTAGAGCCGTGACAGAAGTCCAGGACTGCAGCCCTTGCCTCTGGTGGGACGTAAAGTCTGTTCTTTGGTCCAGTCCCGGGGTCCGGGCTTCGTGCCAGGGCCTCCCAGACGGTTCTCTCTACGTCCCAGGTGAGGGTGGCCACGATAGTGGACTCCGGGATGATGGGTTCCGGTGGATCCGACAACTCCGTTTTGACCTCGTCTTCGTGTACCCGGGACAAGGCATCCGATTTCTGGTTCTTGGTCCCGGGCCGGTAGGTGATGCGGAAGTCAAAATGGCCGAAGAACAGTGACCAGCGGGCTTGCCTGGGATTCAGCCGCTTGGCGGTCCTGATATATTCCAGGTTCCAGTGGTCAGTGAAAACCGTGAATGGCACGGACGTTCCCTCCAACAGATGTCTCCACTCTTCAAGAGCCTCTTTCACCGCAAGGAGTTCTCGGTTGCCGACGTCATAGTTCCGTTCAGCCGGGGTCAACCTGCGGGAAAAATAGGCACACGGATGAAGGACCTTATCGGTCTTCCCACTCTGGGACAGCACAGCTCCTATCCCTGAGTCCGAGGCGTCCACTTCAACCACTAACTGGCGACTAGGATCGGGCTGCACCAGAACGGGTGCAGACGAGAAGCGCCGTTTCAACTCCTTGAACGCGGCACCGCAACGATCCGACCAGGTGAAGGGGAATTTGGTGAGGTCAGGGCTGTCAGGGGGCTAACAACCTGACTGTAGCCCTTAATGAACCTCCTGTAGAAATTCGCAAAGCCGAGGAACTGTTGCAGCTTCCTACGGCTTGTGGGTTGGGGCCAGTCTCTCACCGCCGCAACCTTGGTCGGATCAGGAGCGACGGAGTTGGGAGAGATGATGAACCCCAGGAAGGACAAAGAGGTGCGGTGAAACTCACACTTCTCGCCCTTAACAAACAGCCGGTTCTCCAATAACCGCTGCAGGACCTGACGTACATGTCGGACATGGGTCTCAGGATCCGGAGAAAAGATGAGTATGTCGTCTAAATATACGAAGACGAATCGGTGCAGGAAGTCCCGCAAGACATCATTAACCAATGCTTGGAACGTCGCGGGAGCATTTGTAAGACCGAACGGCATGACCAGGTACTCAAAATGACCTAACGGGGTGTTAAAAGCCGTCTTCCACTCGTCTCCCTTCCGGATCCGAACCAGGTGATACGCATTCCTAAGATCAAGCTTGGTGAATATCTTGGCTCCATGCAGGGGCGTGAACACCGAATCCAACAAGGGTAAGGGTATCGGTTACGAACCGTGATTTCGTTCAGCCCCCTGTAATCGATGCATGGACGTAATCCGCCATCCTTTTTCCCCACAAAAAGAAACCCGCACCCATCGGGGAGGTGGAATTCCGGATCAACCCGGCAGCCAAAGAGTCCCGGATGTAGGTCTCCATTGATTCGCGTTCAGGTCGTGAGAGGTTGTACAGCCTACTGGACGGGAACTCAACGCCTGGAACCAAATCAATGGCACAATCATACGGGCGGTGCGGGGGAAGGGTGAGTGCCAGATCCTTGCTGAACACCTCCGCAAGGTCATGGTACTGCACCGGCACCGTCCCTAGATTGGGCGGGGCTCTGACCTCCTCCCTGGCCTGGGAACCGGGAGGAACCGAGGAAGCTAAACATACCCGATGGCAGGTCTCGCTCCACTGAACCACTACCCCGGACGGCCAATCGATCCGGGGATTGTGTTTCAACATCCAGGGAAAACCTAAAATCACACGGGAGGTGGCCGGAGTCACGAAAAACTCGATTTCCTCCCGGTGATTCCCCGACACCACCAGAGTTACTGGTGGTGTCTTGTGAGTGATTGGAGGGAGTAGGGAGCCATCTAGCGCCCGTACCTGCACAGGCGAGGTAAGCGCCACCAGAGGGAACCCTATCTCCCTAGCCCATTTGCTATCTAGCAAATTCCCTTCTGAGCCCGTGTCCACCAGTGCTGGGGCCTTCAGGGTTAAATCCTCATAAAGGATTGTAACTGGGAGTCATGTGGCGATGTGGGTGTGTCCCACGTGAACGTCTCGGCCCACCCCTAGCCCAGTTTCTAGGGGCGGGCGTTGGTGTTTAACCGCTCGGGGCAGTCCCTTACTTGATGCTCAATCGAGCCACAAACAAAACACGCTCCGCGGGCCAGCCTCCTTTGTGTGACCGGTGCCCTAAATGTTGCCAGGGGGGGGCTGTAACCGCACGGAGCGCAGGGGCCGTGGAGCGTGGGGAGGGCGGAACGCGGTCGGAACCGGAAGGGAGAGGGACGACGCGTGCCTGGCCACGCCCTTCGTCTCGTTCCCGACGGCGCTCATTTAACCGATTGTCTAAACGTATAACAAGATCGATAAGCCCATCTAAATCCTGCGGTTCGTCCTTAGCCACCAGGTGCTCCTTGAGGACCAATGACAGTCCGTTTACGAAGGCGGCGCGGAGGGCAGCGCTATTCCAGCCGGACCTCGCAGCCGCGATGCGGAAGTCGACTTCATAGGCAGCTGCGCTCCGGCGCCCCTGTCTCATTGACAGCAGCACGGCTGAAGCGGTCTCTCCTCTATTAGGGTGATCGAACACCGTTCTGAGCTCCCTCACAAACCCATCATATGTCAGAAGGAGCCGTGAGCTTTGCTCCCAGAGCGCTGTAGCCCAAGCGCGTGCCTCACCACGAAGCAGATTTATCACATAAGCTACTTTGCTAGCGTCAGTCGCGGACATGACGGGACGCTGTGCGAAGACGAGCGAACACTGCATAAGAAAATCCGCGCACGTCTCCACACAGCCTCCGTACGGCTCTGGGGGGCTTATGTATGCTTCAGGGGAAGGTGGGAGGGGTCGTTGGACAACCAGTGGAACGTCGTTGTTACGCACAGGTTCTACGGGAGGGAGAGCCGCAGCGGCGCCCGGAGGGCGCGCTTCCACCTGCGCGGCGAGAGCCTCCACCCTGCGGTTCAGGAGGACGTTCTGCTCGGTCATCAAATCTAACCGAGTCGTGAAAGCGGTGAGGATCCGCTGCAACTCACCGATTACCCCTCCTGCGGACGCCTGTGCGCCTTGTTCTTCCATTGGCCGTTCAACAGCCGGTTGACGCCCCTTGGGATCCATGACGCTGGCCGAGATATCCTGTTGGGAAAGTGTAGGAACACGGACCCACAACAGGGGGCGCAAATGAACGGACAATGGAGTAAGTCAAATAACAACGCTTTACTGTTGTGAATGTGCACAACGAATACAACCAATCACAGAAATGGACAACAGTCAATTCACAAAAGTGTCGTGTGGGCAGGCTCGAAGATAGGAGACGCCTCTCCAAGGTAAGACCGGAACCACACGGCTTCCTCCGCCACAGGACCCCGGGAATACTGGAGCCGCCAAGTCCCGAACTCCCAGGTGGCCACTGCCTCCGCGTGTCGGACCTGGTACTGCTGGCGAGGAACAAAGTACAGTTAGATGGGGGCGCGTTTGCACCCAGGACTCCGAACAGCAGGAAAGTTACCTCCACCTCTCGTTGGAACAGTAATCCAAAAAACTAGCTCAATCCAAAAAGATACTCTCTGTTAGCTTCAATACGTTACCTCTCCGGTAGGAACGATATCTCGGCAATGAGGTGGAGATGCCGTCCTGCTGATATACCCCACTGATGATTGCCGTCAGCTGTCTCAGGTGATGGGTGACAGCTGTCACCGAGGCTGCTCCAGTGAGGCGGCGGCGCCCTCTGGTGCCTGGAGCCCGCACTCCAGACAGGGCGCCCTCTGGTGGTGGTGGGCCAGCAGTACCTCCTCTTCAGCGGCCCACACAACACCATCCTCAGCATCCTTCTCCCTATATACCCTGGGTCCCTCCTCTGCACATGTCCAAACCATCTCAATCTCGCCTCTCTGACTTTGTCTCCAAACCGTCCCACCTGAGCTGTCCCTCTGATATGTTCATTCCTAATCTTGTCCATTCTTGTCACTCCCAAAGAGAATCTCAACATCTTCAGCTCTGCCACCTCCAGCTCTGCCTCCTGTCTTTTTGTTAGTGCCACTGTCTCTAAACCATACAATATAGCTGGTCTCACTACTGTTTTGTAAACTTTCCCCTTCACTCTTGCTGATATTCTTCGGTCACAAATCACTCCTGCCACCTTTCTCCACCCACTCCACCCTGCCTGCACTCTCTTCTTCACCTCTCTACCACACTCTCCATTACTTTGAACAGTTGACCCCAAATATTTAAACTCATCTACTTCACCACTTCTACTCCTTGTAACTGCACTATTCCACTGGGCTCCCTCTCATTCACACACATGTACTCAGTCTTGCTTCTACTGCCTTTCATTCCCTTCTCTCCAAAGCATATCTCCACTTCTCCAGGACTAGACTGACTACTCTACTCTCACTACAGACTCACAATGTCATCTGCAAACATCGTCCATGGGGACTACCTGTCTGATCTCATCTGTCAACCTGTCCATCACCACTGCAAACAAGAGAAAGGACTCAGAGCTGATCCTTGGTGTAATCCCACATCCACCTGAATGAGCTCTGTCATTCCAACTGCGCATCTCACCGCTGTCACACTATTCTTGTACATGTCCTGTACTACCCTAACATACTTCTCTGCCACTCCAGACTCCTCATACAATGTCACAACTCTTCTCTTGGCACCCTATCATAAGCTTTTTCTAAGTCCACAAACACACAATGTAACTCTTTCTGTCCTTCTCTGTACTTTTCCAACAGTATTCTCAGACGGCAAACATTGCATCTGTTAGTGCTCTTTCTCGGCATGAAACCATATGCTGCTCACAGAGCTTCACCTTGTTTCTAAGCCTAGCTCTACTACTCTTTCCCATAACTTCATGCTGTGGCTGATCAGCTTTATGCCTCGTAGTTACTGCAGCTCTGCACATCACCCTGGTTCTTGAAAATAGGAACCAGCAACACTTCGTCTCCACTCCTCAGGCATCCTCTCACTTTCCAAGATTTTATTAAACAATCTGGTTAGAAACTCTACTGCCATCTCTCCTAGGACATTTCCATGCCTCCATTGGAATGTCATCTGGACCAACTGCCTTTCCACTTCTTCATCCTCTTCATAGCAGCCCTCACTTCTTCCTTGCTAATCTCTTTTACTTCCTGATTTACTCTCACCACATCATCCAGCCTTTTCTCTCGCTCATTTTCTTTATTCATCAACTCTCAAAATATTCCCTCCACCTTCTCAGCACACACTCCTCACTTGTCAGCACATTACCATGTGCATCTTTTACCACCCTAACCTGCCTGCACATCCTTCCAGCTCTGTCCCCTTTGTCTGGCAATCGGTACAAGTCCTTTTCTCCTTCCTACTATTCAACTTCTTGTACAGCTCGCAGTATGCCTTTTCCTTTGCTTTTGCCACTTCTCTTCTCGCCTTACGCCGCATCCCCTTGTACTCCTGTCTACTTTCTTCATCTCTCCGACTATCCCAAAACTTTTTCGCCAACCTCTTTCTCCTTATGCTTTCCTGGACCTCTTCATTCCACCACCAAGTCTCCTTGTCTTCCTTCCACTGTCCAGAGGTCATACCCAGTACTGCCTACGCTGTCTCCCTCACCACATCTGCAGTACTTTTCCAGTTGTCCAAAACTGCTTCCTCTCAACCAGTGCTTCTCTCACCTGCTCGCTAATTTCACACAACATTCTTCATCCTTCAGCTTCCACCATCTGATCCTTTGTTGAGCTCTCACTCTCTTCTTCTTCTTTACCTCTAAATTCATCCTACAACAACCATCCTATGCTGTCTAGTGACACTCTCTCCTGCTACCACCTTACAGTCTGTGATTTCTTTAGCTTGCATCTCCTATAAAGAATGTAGTCCACCTGTGTGCACCTTCCTCCACTCTTATGTTACCCTGTGCTCCTCCCTTTTCTTAAAGTAGGTATTCACCACAGCTTATTTCCATCCTTTTGCAAAATCAACTACCATCTGTCCTTCCCCATTCCTATCCTTGATACCATATCTACCCCTTACTTCCTCATCACCTCTGGTTCCCTTCACCAACATGCCCATTGAAGTCTGCTCCTATCACCACTCTTTCATGCTTGGCACACTCTCCACCACCTCATCTAACACACTCCAGAAAATCTTCTTTCTCCTTCATCTCACAACCTACCTGTGGGGGCATATGCACTGATGATATTCATCATCCCCCCTTCAATTTCCAACTTCACACTCATCACCCTGTCAGACACTCGCTTAACCTCCAACACACTTTTAACATACTCTTCCTTTAAAATGACCCCAACACCATTTCTCTTCCTGTCCTCACCATGGTACAACAACTTGTACCCACCGCCGATGCTCCTGCTCTTACTTCCCTTCCACTTGGTCTCTTGCACACACAATATGTCTACCTTTCTCCTCTCCATCATATCAGTCAGCTCTCTCCCTTTACCAGTCATACTACCAACATTCAAAGTCCCCACTCTCATTTCCACCCTTCTAGTTTTCTTCTTCTCCCGCTGTTCGTGGCAACGTTTTCCTCCTCTTCTTCGTCGTCTTCGCCCAGCAGTAGCCCAATTTCCACCGGCACCCTGTTGGGCAATAGCACCGGTGGCGGACATTGTTAACCCGGGCCGCGACCGATCCGGTATGGGAATTCGATTCTGAGTCTGCATACTTAGGTTGGCTTGTTTTACGCCGGATGCCCTTCCTGACGCAACCCTCCTCATTTATCCGGGCTTGGGACCGGCACTCAGAATGTACTGGCTGCACACCCCATGTGACTGAGTTCACCATCCATGCTAAAAGTATTATATGTATAATAAATCAATCAATCGTAAGCACTTGCAACAGTGTCCACAACATAATGTTAATGTTAGCATGTTAGTGAACATTGACCTGATATTATAAAATAAACAGCATTTGTGTGACAGCATCTGCACGGAATCTGAACTTTGCCAAAATTCATCCTCACATACTGCAGACGTGCCCTCTACTGTCCTCGCAAATCAAAGCTAGCACGTGTCTAGCAGAAAAAATGTTTGTGAAACCAGCATGTAATTTTTTTCTTTGTATACTTTTCGACTATGCAGACCTGATCAATCTGGTAACACTGGTTAAGCCTTCCAGTGTTATCAAGGATCATCTCAAACAAACACAGATGCAGACATACAAACAACAGACATGAACAGGCTGCTACACGCATTCATGAATTCTCACATATCCTAACACTTTCCTCGTCGTGTGTAAAAGTCACAGCCTGAGAGGTAACGCAGAACGGCTACATTCACAGTGCTGAAGAATGACAGACTGTGTGTGGGAGGTCTGACTCATCCCATCACACATGCCAGGTGATATTAGAATTAATAAGATGTAATGATAGTCTTCATCTGATTGTAAATATCCAAACCTGGCAACACCCCAGCAAGAATTGCTTCCTCTGACAAATTATTGTTGAATTACAGACAGCAATCTGTCTCCCCTCATTTTCTAAAGCTTTTATTGTGAGCTGCATTCAGAAGAATATGAGTTCACAGCAATCAGTGGCACAGCTGCTGCCCATCCTGGCCCCGTGAAGGGGAATCATAGGGGGCCTCACGCTCCAAAATCTGCACAGACCTCTTCACACTCATCTGAGACTAGTACATACTTTTAAACCTATTGTGTTTTATTTGGTTAAGGCATTGGGCTTGAGACCCAGAAGATCCTCGGTTCAATCCCAGCCTGACTGGATAATCACTAAGGGCCCTTGGGCAAGGTCCTTAATCCCCTAGTTGCTCCCAGTGTGTAGTGGGTGTGTTGTATGGCAGCACCCTGACATTGGGGTGAATGTGAGGCATTATTTGGGTGTTTTTCTGTAATTATTGTATGGCTTTTGCCTTACAATATAAAGCGCCTTGGGGCAACTGTTTGTTGTGATTTGGCGCTATATAAATAAAATTGATTGATTAAATTGATTGATTATTGTAAAGTGCTTAGAGCGTCTGATGCAGATGGAAAAGTGCTGTATAAATGCAGTCCATTTATTTAATTATGTTTGTTTTTTGTTGTAATTTGTCCAGAGGTGGGCATTAGAAATGGAACATACATAAAGTAGACCAGTATGGAGTTTAATTGTTGTCGTGGTAACCGGTTGTTGGTGGCAGCCGGCACCATGGAATCATCTGGATAATGTGAGCACAGCTCTGTGTGTCAGGAATCAGGAATACGTCACATCCCTTCAACAAACTGTTTTCCCTCCTGCCCTCAGGTAGACGGTACCGTAGCCTGAGGTGCAAAACATGCAGATTCAGGGGCCGCTTTTACCCAACCGCCATTACACAGTTAAATACAAACACAGAAAGAAGTGTGCAATACAGAATGTAAGCTCTAGAATACACTGTGGCAACTTTATCCTCTCAGCATCTTCATATGTGCAATATCCCGTGTCCTTTAATTTATTTATTGTATGCTGTGTATAAACAGATACAGAGACAGCTTTTATCACTATCACACACTTTGGACTTTTACTCTGTGCTTTTATTAATTAGTGCAGTTCATCGATATTTCATTCTGTTGCAGCTTCTGTGACGTTTTTACTGAATGACAATAAAAACGAGTCTAAGATGAAATCATTTGGTACTTGAACATTTGACAGACTGAAAAACTGACTCAAAGTCTGCAGCCTTAGAATGAGACGTGACGCAGAATCTGATTACAGTAAGTGTAATTAGTAGCTGACTGGATTTCGGTCTCAGGGCCCGACTGTTAACGGAGAGTGTGTCTGACCTTGTTGGCTGGAACAGGAAGTCGTGGCAGCGTGTCTCCACACTGAAGGTTTGCCGTGTTGGAACACATGTTGTCAAATTGTATTATGCGGCTCAAAAGTGGATTTGGACAGATTGCGTTATTAACTGTGTTCTTTGTGCACATAAATATAAGCAGTTAGAGTATGAAGAGTAACTGGTAATTGGTTTTCGTTTCCACCGATGAGCTCGTCTCCTTGCCCGTAGTTGTGTCTCCATTGGTGGTAAACGGCGGCGGTAATGAAGAAATGCTTTGCGTCAGAACACAGCGAACGGTTTCAGAGTGGGACAATAAACATGAGAAAGGCTTTCACAATAACGGACGTCTCAATCCGTGCTTGGGGCAATGAGGAGGTACGAGGAGCTTGCCAGTTTCTCCTACTGTATGTCTCATCTTTTCTTCTCCCACTTCTTCTCTTTTCATAGTCGAGATGAGCACAAACTGAACAAAGCCTCCTTGTAAGACAGAGATAGAGGTTTCAGATCTGAATTAGCAATAAAGTCTTTGAGCACAGGTTCGGGACCTTGAATGAGATATCTGGAGATTTGTCTGTTGTAACAGCATGCGGTCTAACAAGGAACGAAGGGCTGGAACGTCTGAGGTCGAGACCTCTTTCCAACAGGTTTTAAACAGAACAGTTCAAGTTCTACGAGGTCTGTCCATAAAGTATAGGTCCTTTTTATTTTTTTCAAAACTATATGGAGTTCATTCATATGTTTTTACGTCAGACATGCTTGAACCCTCGTGCGCATGCGTGAGTTTTTCACGCCTGTCGGTGACGTCATTCGCCTGTGAGCACTCCTTGTGGGAGGAGTCGTCCAGCCCCTCGTCGGAATTCCTTTGTCTGAGAAGTTGCTGAGAGACTGGCGCTTTGTTTGATCAAAATTTTTTCTAAACCTGTGAGACACATCGAAGTGGACACGGTTCGAAAAATTAAGCTGGTTAACAGTGAAAATTTTAACGGCTGATGAGAGATTTTGAGGTGATACTGTCGCTTTAAGGACTTCCCACGGTGCGAGACGTCGCGCAGCGCTCTCAGGCACCGTCGTCAGCCTGTTTCAAACTGAAAACCTCCACATTTCAGGCTCTATTGATCCAGGACGTCATGAGAGAACAGAGACGTTTCAGAAGAAGTCGGTTTCAGCATTTTATCCCGGATATTCCACTGTTAAAGGAGATTTCTTAATGAAAGACGTGCGGACGGATCCGCGCGTCGGGACGCAGCCGGCGCGGTGCGGCGGCACAGGAAAAACACCTCCGTGTTGATAACCATTTGTAAAATCCAGGCGGCTTTTGATGGCTTTCAGTGGAGTGAGTATATGAGAAATTGTTTAACAGCTGGACATGTTCCAACTTGTCCTTAAGGCTTCCAACAGAAGTGTTTTTCCTGTGGCGGAGCGTCGCGGCGGCTGCGAGCCGATGCTGCAATCCGTCCGCACGTCTTTCAGTTCTTACGTGTATCACGTGTATCAGTTCTTACAAACAGCCATTCTAGAGGCAGGCAGTCATTACCTTCAGTCCATACTTATTAGGAGTATCACTTACATTGTGTGGCAACATCAATGACATTTTGGCCATGTGGCGCAAGTTTTCTGGTCATGATCCAGGATGAAGGTCTCTGGAATGTTCAATTTATAAGTGGGACTTATTGTATATTTGAATGTGTGGGTATGTATATGCGTATGTAGATATATAGATATGGGTAGGTGTATATGTATATAAGTGACTGTGTATATGTATGTATATATTTATGTTTGTAAAGTATATATGGCACAGCCCAAGCAGAGGGTCACCCCCAAGAGCCTGGTCTGCTTGAGGTTTCTTCCTTATAGGGAGTTTTTCCTCACCACAGTTGCCTAGTGCTTGCTCTGGGGGTTGGTAAGGTTAGTCCTTACTGGCATAAAGTGCCTTGATTCGACTTTCTTGTGATCTGGTACTATATAAATATAATTATAAGTGAATAGTATATTGATGTGTATGTCTGTGTGTCGACATGTAGTAGTGAATTTGTATTTATGTAAATATGACTGATTAGAATTGTTGGACTTGTACTAGCAGGGCTGGGCGCTAATAAGCTTTGCTTCAGCCCACACCCTTTCGGACTCACTAGTTTTGTCTGAGTTTGTTTGTGGAATTGTTCATTTTTTTCTATTTGAATATTTTGTGTGCCGAATAAAAAAAACTTTGTCACTTTGTCACTTTGAGTGTTGAGGTGACTTTCAAGTGGGAATGGATTGATTATCTGCCTGGGTGGTTGCCATCCGGGAACCTTGATGGTTCCGTAGTGTGGTGGATGCTGTGACATGCTCTCAGACCTCCCCTGTATGAAAATACTGGAACAAAATTTTGACCTTGTCTCGTGACCCTTATTTTTAACAGATTTTTTAAAAAATGGAACTTTGTCCTTGGTTGACCCTTGAACGTTCCACCACATTTGGTCAGACTGGATGGTTGGGTTGGACATGGAGGGTAAAAGAAAACAAAAACACCTTGTGTGTACGACCACTGAACATCCTGTAGGGGTAAAACATGAGTAACATCAAGTACTGAGTAGAAACATAAAGTATGAGCTGGTGACGACTTCACTAATTATTGGACGATCTTGACTCAGCTAGGTTAGCTTGATAGCTAGCATGGCGCTCTAGTTCCACGTTTAATCACACATTCCCACTAACCAGGATGCAACATTTAAGAACTTGTGCAATTAGCAGTTTGTGCACAAAGACAAGAAGAAAGAAACGTAACTGGTTCGATCAGGAATCTGTACGAGAGATCATCTAAATAAACACGTACAAGCCAGAACAGGAAGTGGCTGGAATCAGTTCAAAAGAAATGACTGCGCGCGAAATGGCATCTGTTCCCGCAGGATATAGCCGTAAAGTACCTGAGACTTGCAAACTGGCAGAGGACAAATAAGCCAGAAGCACAAACAAACCAAGATCTGAAGGAACTAATTTTTAAAGTGATTAGTGCCAAAGAGCTGAGGTCACAACGACATTTACAGAAAGCTAACATGGGTCACCATAACACTTAAAATACACCATCTACGTGAAAGATCCTTAAAACATTTTCATGTCTTTAAGAAATAACCCGTTTCTGTGACTGTCACTTTAAAATAACAAACAAGCTCCTACTAGCTTTTCCCTTCAGAGAGAGAGAACCTCATTCATTCGCTGACACGTTTGTGGGCATGTCTTACAGACTGCAAACTGCCTGAGAGGGTGTGCCTTACAGCACAAATCCAAGTATGGATGTCTGTTACATATGTCACAGACATCAGTAACGAGTTGTTGCGGCCTTAAATTGTGCTTATAGGAGGATAAATTCTAAATACCAAGTCAAACAAATGTGAGAATTTTAGAACTTGAATTATGAACCATTTGAAGTGCAGACAGTAGATAAAAAGATTTTGCACAACGAGATGCCTTTAAACTCTAAGTCAGAGGTCTCAAACTCTTTCACCGATTAACTGATTACAGCTGCTCAACGTGATGAAATCACTTGGGGGAGTAGGTGGATGCAAAGAAAACCGGCACCCTCTCGGCCCTTTCTGGAACAAGTTTGAGACCTCTGCTCTAAGTCATCGGAACGTATGCCGTCAATCAGGACTGGGATCACAGACCAATCAAAATCTGTTTGTGGGGCAAATAAAAAGAACCCGAATCACTGCAACCGGAGTCCTGAAAGACGTGTTTTGATGTTTGTCAGTGCGGACATGTTACCACACACGAGACGATTCATCAGCAACGTTTCTAGTTGATGCTGAGCGGAAAAAGTGATTGAAATGATCGGCAGCATTCATCCGGCGATGTGAATCAATCTGCAACAATCTACTCTTCATCACATTTTAGCCACGGAGCCACGGTGTCGGCTTCCATAAACAATACCACGGAGCAAGAATCAAGTGTAACACAACACAGGCCGGTCATACTAGCCTCGCTCGGCTTTAATAATATGCAGCTTTCCTTTAGACCCTGGGTATAATTTATTAACATGCCAACAATAAAGACTGCCTCCGCGCTCACGTGGTGCTTAGATGAAAGGCTTCCTCTCAGGTAACAGTTTGTACCACTCATCCCAAAGGTGGATTTTATTTTTCTAACGACTGGTAGGGGGGGGGGGTCCTTTGTGTTCGCTAAGAAGATGACTCTGTGTTAATGAATGGTGGATCAGGGTTAACCCCTCTGAGAGAGAGAGTATGCACGAATCTATTTCAGCTATCTTAATCCAGCACGGAGACTCTTGGCTCCCTGGTTCATCAAAGTGAGAGGCCGGCCGCTGTCAGTCCAGATTTAATCTGTGCTGTTTGTTTGTGTGTGTGTGAAGGAGCCGTTCACTGTGGTCCCTTCAAACCCTCCAGGGATCAGCACACTTCAGCCAATGCTAGCATGATTTCTAGCTTTTGGTCAACAGCAGCGTGACGAAGTGCTATTAGTCATAGGTCAGAGTTTGCACCAACAGACAGCAGTTTGCGTCTAGCGATAGGTCTCCACTGCCAGAACTTGACTTCCCAGATGTCATGAACGTTTACAGAACAGCCCCGTGATTGGCCTTCTCAGCTACTGTGTGTCTGCCATGGTGAAGGCTCACCGGGCCCATGTAGTGACGCTATAATTCTCCGATAGTCTCATTCCACCTCATGGATTTGAATCCTCAATGGAGCTCATCTGTTAGGGCCCCTTCACACATAGTGCAAATACATACAACTCCAGGGCGACTCACAGCGGTGGAGCTCGTATGAGCGCACCACGAAACATCACGCAGACGGGCAGGCATGAACAATGCCGGAGCGATGGTTCATGCATGTGGGAACACAGTGCCAGCAGCTGCACAATGTGTAAAAAAAAAAAAAAAAAATACATGCTGCGACGGTTCCGTGCACGTGGGAACACAGCAGCTGCGCGATGTGGTTGAAAAAAAAAATTACATGCCACCCACAGGAATTGAACACACCTTTCAAAAGCTCTGATTTCCACTGAGAAACTTTACCACTGAGCTACTGTCGCTGTCCTGTGGAAACTGTGGGCAACTGTCTGATATCAGAAAGGACATGGTCATATTTAAAAACAAAATAAAACCACACACCATATAAAAACACCGGATTTATCAAAGCGGGCAATACAAGTATGAGCCGTCTGTTCCTCTATAGATGACCCATGGTTACTGACGTACAGTTCATGAAATGTACGTTCATGAAATGACATGAATGAGAAGCAGTTTGTTCGTCTCATCATGTCCACATCTGCTGGCGGCGTCTGCAGGACTGACACTGTGTCATGTGGAACAGAGCTCACGTGGGTGATGTGACAGTCAAAACGCCTGCTGTGTGTTATGATCTGATGGTCCGTTTCAACCTGGGGGCAGCCTATCAATGGGCTGCAGCGTGCGCACGCTTGCTCGCTGCAGCCTGTCGCCAAGCGATATATGTTTTTATTTATGTCCACATGATGACAGCAATCAAACACACGTGCGTCACAGTGGGCAGTTGTTAGTCCATGTCCATCCAAACACAGTACGTGTTGTCCAGCTTGGATGTCCAGAATGACAGATCTCCACAGCCGCTTCTGTTGGTGGCCAGACCTCCTGTCAGTTCAGCACACAGACCAAAGCCACACTCATGGGGCACTTAGACAAATTTCACTGCAAGTACGACAGTGATTGACTGCTGACTGTTAACAGACATGTTAATGCGAATGGCCACACATTTTCTAAGTGCCACGCGAGTGGTGTTAGATGTTTGTGTGTGATACCTGGAATTTGGCCGACACCTGCCGCAAAAGGGATCGATGGGTTTGCACAGTTGGAGTAGCAGTTGTACAAGGCAGCTATGATTTTACACGTTTTGCACATGATTCCTGCTTCATGAGCACTTGATGCGCAAATTGACCAAATTTGCACTATGTGTGAAGGGGCCCTTAATAAGACAGCCAGTGATACCTTTACTTTTGTCTCTGCTATCCAGACCTTCTGCTTTTCTTCTGCTCTGCTACCTTGGCTTGGTGTTTGTCTTTTCCCATTTGAGCAAATGAGCAATTAGCGATGAGTCCCACACCCAAGGGTGGAACAGGAGCTTATCTCGCCCCTGAAAAATCAGGGGCAGTTCCTGTGATAAAGACACGTGCCAAGGTGTTGGACCCCCTAAAACGCCCCATGAGGTTAACGGTAGGCTGACATTTGGCAGAGATACGGACTGCTCTGAAACAGGGTTTGTAGTTCATGTGTTCTTCAAAGCAATCCTGCTCAAGAAGTGTCTCAAGATTCATTGCTTCACTAACGTGTGATGCAGCCATTATTGTTTGTGTGTCCATTTCTGTCAATCGCCAGGTGAGGTCAGATCTGGGAGTATGTGGTGGTGTGGTTCATAGCCACAAGGCAGAACCACATTGTGGCCTGGACTGTAACCACCCTAGCAGACATGTGGTCCACCCACACATCTTGAGAGCAGCCATCTATCCACTGCTGCCAGGTGAAACGTGGGCATCCTCTTGACCTTCTCCAGTCACTGGAGTCCTCAACACTGACAGCACTGATGTGCTGGATCATGCTCACAGAAAAGCACCACATGGCTAAAAATGACGTGGCTGATGTTTCCACCCTGTGTTCAAGTGATACTCCTCAGCTGAGTCTCCCCAAGTATCTTTTTATTTGCCACAAAGTCATTCAAACTCTACCAAGGATCCTTTGAAGAGACCAAGACATCCAGCCTGAGGTCAGTGCTCAGCTGACTTAAATGCAGCCAAAAAGAAAACAAAAAGCCTCTTCAGTTGAGCCTTTCCACTCAGCTACCTGTCTATGTCCTTGGATAAGACAATCTACATTGTCTCAATACACCCAGCTGTAAATGGGTACCTGCCTCGGCTGGGGAAGTAACCCGAGTCAGACTGGTGACTCTCATCTGCTTGATGCTACTGAACCCAAAGATGATATTGGACTTACTTTTTCTTACAGATATGAGCAAATCCATTAAATAACACAAAATATTTACTTTTGTCTTGTGGATTTGCATCAGCAACCAAACCGATGTGTGGCTGCTAACTTCTGAGGAAACAGAATTAATCAGTGCCTAGACTGGACGAATGTGTTGTATAATCCACTTTTACAGAGATACAAACATTGTAACGTGACATTGGGTTGTCAATACGCAACTGTTTAAGCAACTATTAATTTACAAAGTTAGCAAGTGTGTTAGCTGGCAGCCTAGCTATGCTAGCTCTGTTGCTACAATGGCTTATCAAGCCAGCTAGCTTAGACAGTTGAAGATGTAACTGGCCTGCATATAACCTTCTTCAGGTTTTTAATAAGTAAATAATATATTTGGCTGCTACCAACTTATTAATTTGAGTAAATGTTTTAATTGCTCATCTTTCAATATTTGTAGATGGTGATTAGCTTCAGACTACGGACTACGGAATAGCTCGTGGCTCCGGAGCTCGAGCCCCACCAGCTCTGCAGATCCACGTTCTGTTGTCTTTTTAAAACATAATTCAGAGGCGGCTGACAGGTTTAAGCTAATATTGATATATCAGAGCAGCCATCTCACCTGCAGCCCGGCAGCACGACTGTAGGTTAACATCCACGTAACCATGAGCTCACCCGCCACGTGCCGCGTCTTACTCTCAGATTACAACATCGGACAGTTCCGCAGAAATGATGAGGTGCTGTTCACAACAGGTGAGACAGGTTCACTTCTGCATTCCAACTTATTTGTTGTGTAATTTCTCTGGAAAAGAGAACACAGGTCACTGAACTGGTGCCGTACGTTTTCCCACACTTGCGTGTCGTGACAAGTACGATTTGAAGGTCACGCAAAGAGCACATGCCTGCGCCAAGACTGAACAGCCGTGAAACTCCGCATGAATATGGAGTGTTTGGACGCCATTATAGACTTTGATTAATGTCACGTTCACGTCTTTTCTATGTCCTGGGACATGAACATTAGTGTCCATCAAGATCAGTCTATTAGTTTGTTACAGAACTGACCAAAATGTCCAAAAATCCAAGATCATGGATTTACAATCCACATATGGATCCAGATCACCACCATCATTTAGCAGCTTCTTCTTCCTCAAAACATTCATTATTTCACAAGGTTTCATAGATATCAAAGGAGAAAATTCCAAGACACTGATTGGAATGTCAGAAGGTGCCACATCTTGCTATGGAAATGAAAGAAATGGAAATGATCCAATAAACCAGTAAATGTATGAAAAGTGTGGTTCCTGATGGGTTCTGCAGCTTGAGACAAAAACTATGTTTTGAGAAATTGATCAGAATGTCATATTGGAAAAGGAAAAATTCCTGTGTATGCCTAGTTGAAAGGATGTTAAAAAGCTGAAAACTATGACAAAATGATCAAAATGTTGTGAAATTGACATTGGGGGGGGGCAGACTCCTGTACTTTATCTTTCCAAACATTTTCTTGACGATTGTTTGAAAAATGTCTGAGACATTGAATAAAATGCTGAGAAATTACACATCTGCCTTTACATAAAATATAGAAAATGTTGAAATCACCAAGACGTCATAAAATTGCCCACATTCTTTAGAATTTTTCAGAATCCACTTTTGAATCCTGATTCAGAATTCAGATTTTGCTTTGAAATCCAATTTCAAGTTCCAATTTAATCCCTTTCCTGTTTTTTGTTATTGTTGTTGTTGTTTTTTTGGGTGGGGGACAAAAAAAAATAGCTATGCCAAAATTAATAAAGAAATAAATAAATCAATAAAAATTCTGATTCCACATGAAGACTTCAGAGCTTCTTTGTTTTGATAAGAGGGCTGATTGTACAAAGTCTTTTTGCCCATTTGAATGATTCTCTGACCAAACAAACACAAGTAATAATTTCTCCACTATCTCACTTGAAAAACTTTAAGTCTAGTAGTCACGGGATTTATTTATTTATTTATTTATTTATTTTTACAGTGTGGAGTGACTCTGGGAATCTACCTGCTGGTATCCAGGCTTTCGTCACACCGGCTCAGTGCCAAGACGCACAGATGCCATTATATTAAACCCCTCAGAGCACAAATGACACACAGCTGTAAATCACAGCATGAAAGCAGAGTTCATCTGTGAGGCTCCACCTCATTTTCTTCCCTCTATAACTTTAACACCCTTCAGCCGATATGCCAACAATGTCTGGAGTATTTTGCATCTCGCCGCATGGAGGTCACTGAAGGTCAAACCACTTAGCAGGTCCCACTTCACTGTTTAGAGTTCGTTTTTGTTTGTTTTGGTTTTTTGCTGTCATCTTCATCGGCGTGTTTTCACGCTGACAGCTGGTTTCATCATTTCACAGTGTGGAATGCCAAAATGATTCAGAGCCGTGCTTTATTATTCTGTTAGCATTTTAAGGCGGTATTTGGCCGCGTGTCTGAGGTACAATCAGGCCTGATGAACGCTCCAGGAAGAAGGGTTGACGTTTCCTCAAAGCCATATCTGCACCTCACAGTTTTCCTGGTCCAATACCAGGGGAAAAAAGAAAAGAAAAGAAAAAGAAAAGAAAAGAAAAGAAAAAGTGGTGGCAGTGGTGTGTGTGTGTGTGTGTGTGTGTGTGTTCATGTGATCAGATTGTTGTATCCTAATCACCTCTGCCAAAGAAGTTGTGTTTTCTCTGCTCTTTGTCTGACAACAGGATCCCTCCAAAAGAAACAAATGTTAGTGAATTCTAAGTGTGCGGAGGGACCACAGGGTTGGACTTGAGTCCAGGGAGACAGGCAGATCCAGATCAAGGGGCGGATCTTACCTTTCATCACTGACCCTGAGTCCACTGATTCCAAATCTACCTTTTGTGCTTTTACAGGAGAAAAGCAAGACAGACAGACAAACAATAAGGAAAACATAACCTCCAAAGATTAAAGATTAGAGATCAGGACCGACCCCTAGATCCTGCTTCCTTTGATTCCAAGTAAAGGCTGAAAGGAAGACACAGACAAATGGCAATAAAAACAACTTGTACCTGAGGTTCAAAAGTGAGTGATTAGGATCAAAGACCATGATCATAGTCATCAATCAGGATCAAGGATCAGTATCCACAATATGAAATCAAAGCTCAGTAATAAGGATCAAAGATCATCAGTTAAAGATGAGTGATGAAAATGGGGATTAAGATCACAGGTCAGCAATCAGAAAGATGAGCATTGAGGATCGGAAACAAGTGCTGAGGATACAAAAAAACTTAAACTCAGGAATCAGGATCAAAGATCAGGAAACTAGAAAATGGATCAAAGATCAATAATCAGGATTAAAGGTGAGTGATCAGGATTAAAGGTAAGGGGTCAGGATAAAAAAACAAAAATTTGGTCATCAGGATCAAAGATCAGGATCCAAGAACAGAGATCAAAGAATGATAATCAAGATCAAAAGGTCAGTGATCAAGGATGAGCAAGGAGGATCAAATATAGGGACAGAGTTGACTGGCCAGCAATCAGAAGTCTGAGTGATCAGTATCAAAGATAAGGGACAGGATCAAAGATAACAATCAAATGTCAGCAATCTGGATCAAATATCCAAGACAATAAATCAAAGCATAGTAATCAGGATCAAAGGTCAGCAATCATAAAGAAAAGTGAGAGATCAGGACCAACGATCAGGATTCAAGATAAGAAATAAAAGTCAGTAAACCAGATCAAAGGTCAGTATAAAGATGAGTGATCAAATCTAAGGATCAGGATCAAAGAATAAGTAACCCTCTCACAATGAAAGACAAAGAGATGAAAGTAAAATGTCAAAGATGTGAACAGGGGGCTGAGTGTGCTGTCTGAGTGCCTTTTCGGTTTATACAGTGACACCAAAATATGATGATTTTGTTCAATTGATTGTTTTTGTGAGGTGATGATCAAAGACTAAAAACTGAGGCAGCAGTGACACATTTTTGATGAATAAAAACTTTCTGTGACATTAGCTGAAACGATATCACAACTGTCTGGTTTAGTGGAGCTCATCAGAAATTTCCCACACTCTGCTCCTTCTGTCCTTTCGTCCACGTCTCTGTCCCGTCCACACGTCTGTGGCCGGTGACGATCCTGCTGTCCTTATCGTCAGCTCCAGCTTTATTGTAATTAGACGAAGCTGGGGCACAATAGGCCCGCGGTCGCTATCTGTGATGTCACATATCTGCGTTCCCAGCTGTTTTTAAAGGGTCACTCTCTTCATCTTCCAGCCCGTTGTCTCGCTCTCTCCACTTTCTCCAGAGAACTGTTTGGGGGTCCCAGTTCCCAGCGCCTGGGACTCTCAGGAGACCAATCGGGCCTGATGACCTGATAGCATGACTGTGCTGCTGCACAGGGACGTGGAAGGGTGGGGACGGCGGGGAGTTAATGAGACTAAATGAGAGCCAGAAAAGTGAGGAAGGGGTGTGACAGGGTTTTGATGAGGACTAGTTAGGGATTTAGGAAGATGGATTAAGTGCTGAGACAGTTTTTCATCCACACAGGCTGCAGAGGGATTGAACTTTGACCTCCCATAAGTGACCTTGACCCAGTATTACAGCTAAAAAAACAAACAAACTTGGTTCATGTAAACTCGGAACGCAGACATTTTACCATAAATTGAATTTGCTTGAGAAAATGACACCTGAACAAAATCGGTGGAGTTTAACTTGTTGAGTAGCACTGGATGTCAATCATCCAGTGCTTGATGGGGTCGTTATCTAATGACGAGTTGAGTTATCTAATAATCAGCGTCCACAACACAGCACGCTGGCGTGGTACTCACAGACAGTACAGACAAAACCGTGTCTGAGACGACCACTGAGCGCCACAAACACAACGATGGAGGAAATGCCCAAAATATACGTTTGTGATGTTTTGAACAGACAGGCGGCGTGTCGAAGGATGCAACAGTGCATCGCTGCAGGTCACCTCTAGAGTATGAGGAGGAAGCAAAAACACGACGCACCGGGGAGCCATAACATCAAATCACAGGACACTGAGCAAGACGACGACGTCTCTTGGGAACTAAGAATTACCGCTTGGACATAAATAAGCTCATATTCCTTTAATGTGCGACAGATGAAAGCGTCAGATTCCAATTTCCTCTGCGTAAATAAGTAGGTCACCTCTACAAGTCATTAGCCTCATCACTTCCCATTACATATTCATGTATGGAAATGAGTTTGCTTGCGTCCGTACAGATGAAAGCGCGGGTGTAAACGGGCGTTCCGGTCTCCCCTGTGGTCCTGGTTTGTATCAGGGAACATTCAGAGCTCCCCAGAGGACTGCCTCCTTTGTCGGAGCTCGGAGGAGTTAAATCGCGTATAAAACAAATTAATTGTCCCTGTTAGATCACTCAGGCGCTCACCCAGGGGAACATGTGCTTATCACGCACCCGGGACCGCACACCCTGCTCATAGCGTTCCTTTGCTCGCCAGCATCAGCCCTCTGTAGGATTTGAAAGGGAGGAGGGAGTTCCTCCTCTCCATCTGTTGGTCTCCTGCTTCAATGGCCCCTCCCTCCTCGTCTCTACCTATCCAATCTCTGCAGTCCATCTGTCACACCCGGCGGGGCCCTGACAGGGACCCCTCATGTGGTTTATGGGGCCAATCCGTGTCTCTTTTTAGTGGAGTACAGTGGTGCTGAGGGATTTTACAGCCTGCATTCAGCCGCATCCTCTACAGTAGAGGTCAGTCTGATCGTAACCTTTACTGCAAACGCTAACGGCTGTCATGGCGGCCAGCGTGGCGGGTCATTTACAGCCTGAAGTGTGTGCACACACTGGGCCTGGTGCCGTTATTGTCTCGTAACAGTGTAGGATTTACACCAACATACTCATATCCGCATCGAAAGTTGGGGAAAAAAAGAGAGAGAGAGAGAGAGAGAGACCTCGTACAAAAGACATCCGGTGGTCGTCCTGGGTCACTGCTGCGACAACAATCTGCCATCAGAGTTCTGTTCTGCTGCTGTCACCATTATATTCACACAAGAGCTTGATCAGATTACTGAGTTACATTACTAATACTGTAGTAGCCTCTCCAACAGTATGGCTCTGGATACTGAAACCAAACTTCCCCAACTCTCAGCCCCCAGAAAACCAGAATGCACACTGGATGCTGGGGTAATACTTAATACCCAAATAAATCTGTCAATTGGGGTAATACCCAACTGACAGATTAGCAAGTGAAGGAGCAGATGAAAACATGTGAATATATATTCATATCTCACCATGCTAAAGAAGCTGAAGAAAGAGATACATGACAGGTGAAGACTATCGCCTAAAACAGAAAACAAACAGCGGTACAGTATAACATGCAAACTCTGTTGGATGGTTCAAAAATAAAGCTGAGCCAAAACATACAAGTTGTGAAATAAAAAATGATCCAGACACCACAACAGGATGCTACTCCACATCAAAAAGGAAAGAGTTCTTCAGCTTCCTAACACTGATTAGTCCAGTAATTCCACCAGAAGACAAACAGGTGATCCCACAAACTGAACAGGGACCATTTCCTTTATGAGAGTTAAAAAAAAAATCCTTCCTTAAAAGTGTTAAAAACATCAATATTGTCATTTAATTTTTAGAACAGATTTTTTTTTCTTGTTCCGCACATGATGACTCTATATTCCATTAATTTTCCAACAACAGGATTACTGTTACAATCCCGTTTTTTAAATGGCTCTTGGATGAAGGGACTTGTGTTTTTGGCAGAGGGCCTGTCATCATTTACGTCCTCTTGTGTTCCATCGTGTCTCTGGGGTTGAGCGGACCTCCAGCAACACAATAAAACTAAAGTGGTTATTTGTTTTCAGCGGCTGTGGGCCCTGATGCCAACTATGGCCCATTCAGATCCAACAGAGCCATTGGAACGAACAATGTTCATTTAGCTCCTGGACTTTGAGTCCAGCTCTTTTGTTGGCCACTTTGACTTACTGACCTCAAGCATCAGATGTTTTGAAGCAAGAAACAAACAGATTCTTATCTTTGATTTCTGGGTTTTGGTGAGGGAAGACAATCTGTGACATTTTTGGTAACTGGGCACTGTTACCTCCAACAAAGAGGTGACATTACTCTGATCCAGTCAAAGTTTTAGAGACACTTTCCAATTCAACTGAACGGGAAAAAAACAAGAAAAAGAACTAGAAGAAATACTGAAGGAAAGGAAAAAAGGAGGGAAACTAAAGGAGATAATGAAATAAGAGACAGACGACAGAAAGGAGAAAAGTAAGAAAGTAAAGGAAAACCACAAAGAGAAAAGAAAGTCAAAGAAAAGCAAGTATGAAGGAAAGAGTGGCAGAAGGAAGAAGATATTTAATAATGTAAGGAAGGAAAGACGGAGTGGAATGGATAGAAGGTGGGTCAGTCTGATGACTGGGTGTGAGTGGACTCATTCAGGATCACTGAAGCAGCCTGTAATGTCCACAAACACACCGCCACCCCAAAACCAGCCAGAGCGGGTGGGGCGGTGGGGCGGGACAAGGACTTCTAGCCCCCAGCAGGACTAAACAAACTCCCCAGTCAGTGCTTTAACTATGTAAATGCATAAATACTATAAACGTGTGTTAGTGGACGGCCCCGGGGACCCCAACGTTCTCCTGTAATCAGAGTGACCCCCCACCCCCTCCCCGAGGGCCCCTGAGCGTGTTTATCAAAGACATTCTTCTGTCTCAGTCATCCATCTCAAATCTCTGAGCCCATAGCAGAAATTAACAAAAAGATCAAAGACAATGTGGACGGACATCATTCAGTGAAGATCTCACTCTTCATCATAAAGGCGCCTTGACATTTGCACAAATTTGATCTCCGCACTGTCACACAATCTTGTGTACCAGTGAGTAAACTCCTTGTAAACTGTGCGTGAAATGTGTGCGGCTGCGTGCCGGTGCACAAAGAAAAATTTTAAATGCTCAAAACATCTGGCACGCATTAATTTCATGTAGTAGTCGTGAACGTTACGGAACCTATTCGAAAACACTACGTGTCAATGAGTCAGCGCATCTGAACGATTATGATGAGATGTTACATCTATAGTAAACATAACTTCACAGATACATTATCTAACTCATAAGAAGGAATGAAAATGCACCTGTTTTACTAATCCATTATAATATATACATTATAAATGATATCTTTCATATCTTTGAGACAAGTTTCCAAAAGCGCTCTCCACCGCACAAAGTGCACGAGACAACCTGCAGCTGTAGATAATTTATCTGTGATTCTGGGAGCAATGAGAGATGGTTGGATCAGCCAAGTTCTGAGAGCAAATGCATCATCGGCTACAAAATTATTATTTTATATAACGTGGCATCAAGCAGGACAAAGTGGCGGCAGTACGGAGATCAAATCTGTGCAAGTGTCAAGGTGCCTTAAGTCACACACATTTTAGCTTTAAAGTTTCAGGACATGCTATCATATTAGCTTCAGCTTTATGATGCAAAATATTTAACCAAGTAATCCAATGTCCAGTTCAGTTTTTCTAAACTGTGACTTGTAGATTGCCTAAATTCTTTTGACATTTATTATGATGAAAGAAATAAAGCAAAATAAAAGTGGCTATCATATCAGCAAGCTAGCTTAATCCTGGAATACATCTTCAAAAACAGATGAATGGGGATGGTTCTTACATATTTTATCCATGTTAAGAGGTTTCTGTAGAGACTCAGTGTCACAGACTGAACGGCCCCCCCTAAAAAAATCGGTCCACCTTGCCTTCACTGCACATGCATCATTAGCTGTGGTTCACTATCACCTCGTTTCTGCTTTAAACTGCCTCCAGTCATTATCTCTCTCAGCGACAGATATCTGAAGCTTTTCTACAACAATCATTTCCACATAAATTCAGCATTATTTCATCATAAAAGATGGAGGAAGCGATCAGACTAATGCAATAATGCTAATATGAGCTGCTAGCTGCTAGCTGTTGCATTCACTGCACATGTGCAAGCCCGGTGTGAAAGGGGCTTAAGGGTGTTGGGGGAGCCATTCCATCCTCTTTCCCTTTGGCTAACCCCTGCAATCATTTCCAAACAAATCATTTCTACATAAATTCAGCATTATTTCATCATAAAAGACGGAGGAAGCGATCAGAGCGCCACAGCTACGTGGGCTGCTAGTTGATGCGTTCACTGGGCGTCGTTCATTTCAAAGCGTCACGGAATTTCGCTGAGTTTCTGCTTAAAACTGACTTTAGAATGATTTAAGAGGTTTTACTTTATCATCTGATGGTTAATAATCCTATTAATCCAATTGACTGCATGTTAAGAGACAGAGTCTCTTCACCCAAAGATGTGCTGCTGTGGTCCAAAATGACACATGCGCAGTGAAGCAAGGCAGACCGATTTTTAAGGGTGGACCGTTTAGTCTGCGACACCAGAACAGCGGAAAATTTACTGCTGTGGGTGTCGCCATGTTGGCAGTGCTAACTCTGCCTATATCATGACCAACCCATATTAGCATAAAGAGGTGGACCCTGGGTGACACACCACATGTCCCGGGTGGGACAAATGAAGCCCAAACACGCCCCCATTTTCGAGTTACCAGCAAGCTAAGATAAACGCTAACCCCAGTTCTGATGTTTGTAAAGTCATATGTTGTATTTTTGGGGGTCTGTGTAGTGGATTTCATTGCTTTGGTGTGGGCATTAAAAATTATGACCTACATATTTTCTCAGTAATCACTGATTAACTGGACCCAACAGATCAAGCTATTGATATTTTTTAAAAGTGCTAACACCATTAGCATCCAAAATTAAAGATGTGATAATTTCACTCGACCAAAACAGTGGCTCCCAGACATCTTAGCTGATCTGTTAGGAGAGGTAACCACACAACAAGCCATACTACTACATAAATCTCCAATAAAATGGCTTTTTATGTTATCTTAGCTCACTTAATATGATGGGTGGCCAAGCTAGCTAGCTTGGGTGGTTAATATGTAGCAGGCCCAAAAACATGCTTGTGCTGATTTAATGTATTTTACTAGTGATCGATCTCTGCCCCCCTTCTCGGCATGTCTTTTTTCTGGTTCTTTCCCTCAGCCCCAACCAGTCCCAGCAGAAGACTGCCTCTCCCTGAGCCTGGTTCTGCTGGAGGTTTCTTCCTGTTAAAAGGGAGTTTTCCTTCCCACTGTCGCCAAGCGCTTGCTCACAGGGGGTCGTTTTGACCGTTGGGGTTTTTCTGTAATTATTGTATGGCTTTGCCTTACAATATAAAGCGCCTTGGGGCAACTGTTTGTTGTGATTTGGCGCTATATAAATAAAATTGATTTGATTTGATGTCGTCCCACACTATGGAAGTGTACTGCATTCATTGGATAAAAAAATTTTTGACCACTGATCTCGTAATTACGAGATCAGGATCTCATAATTATGAGAAAATATCTCATAATTACGAGATCTTTTCTCGTAATTACGAGATCTGATCTTTTTACGAGATCTGATCTTTTTATTTTTATTTATTCCACATAAGCAGCGAGATGTGGTCCCACAGGTACCGGATGTTTTTTTTTTTTATTATTTATTCCACATAAGCAGCGCGATGTGGTCCCACAGGTACCGGCTGTTTTTTTTTGTTTTTTTTATTCCACATAAGCAGCGCGATGTGGTCCCACAGGTACCGGCTGTTTTTTTTTTTGTTTGTTTTTATTCCACATAAGCAGCACGATGTGGTCCCACAGGTACCGGCTGGTTTTTTTGTTGTTGTTGTTTTTATTCCACATAAGCAGCACGATGTGGTCCCACAGGTACCGGCTGTTTTTTTTTTTGTTTTTTTTATTCCACATAAGCAGCACGATGTGGTCCCACAGGTACCGGCTGTTTTTTTTGTTGTTGTTGTTTTTATTCCACATAAGCAGCACAATGTGGTCCCACAGGTACCGGCTGTTTTTTTTTTTTTTTCCACATAAGCAGCACGAAGTGGTCCCACAGGTACCAGCTGTTTTTTTTTGTTTGTTTTTATTCCACATAAGCAGCGCAATGTGGTCCCACAGGTACCGGCTGTTTTTTTTGTTTTTTTTTATTTATTCCACATAAGCAGCACGATGTGGTCCCACAGGTACCGGCTGCTTTTTTGTTTGTTTGTTTTTATTCCACATAAGCAGCACGATGTGGTCCCACAGGTACCGGCTGTTTTTTTTTTTTGTTGTTGTTTTTATTCCACATAAGCAGCACGATGTGGTCCCACAGGTACCGGCTGTTTTTTTTTTTGTTTTTTTTATTCCACATAAGCAGCACGATGTGGTCCCACAGGTACCGGCTGTTTTTTTTTTTTTTTTTTCCACATAAGCAGCACGAAGTGTTCCCACAGGTACCGGCTGTTTTTTTTTTTTGTTTTTTTTATTCCACATAAGCAGCACGATGTGGTCCCACAGGTACCGGCTGTTTTTTTGTTGTTGTTGTTTTTATTCCACATAAGCAGCACGATGTGGTCCCACAGGTACCGGCTGGTTTTTTTTTTTGTTGTTGTTTTTATTCCACATAAGCAGCACGATGTGGTCCCACAGGTACCGGCTGTTTTTTTTTTTGTTTTTTTTATTCCACATAAGCAGCACGATGTGGTCCCACAGGTACCGGCTGTTTTTTTTTTTTTTTTTTTCCACATAAGCAGCACGAAGTGTTCCCACAGGTACCGGCTGTTTTTTTTTTTGTTTTTTTTATTCCACATAAGCAGCACGATGTGGTCCCACAGGTACCGGCTGTTTTTTTGTTGTTGTTGTTTTTATTCCACATAAGCAGCACGATGTGGTCCCACAGGTACCGGCTGGTTTTTTTTTTTGTTGTTGTTTTTATTCCACATAAGCAGCACGATGTGGTCCCACAGGTACCGGCTGTTTTTTTTTTTTTTTTCCACAAAGCAGCACGAAGTGTTCCCACAGGTACCGGCTGTTTTTTTTTTTGTTTTTTTTTATTCCACATAAGCAGCACGATGTGGTCCCACAGGTACCGGCTGTTTTTTTGTTGTTGTTGTTTTTATTCCACATAAGCAGCACGATGTGGTCCCACAGGTACCGGCTGTTTTTTTTTTGTTTTTTTTTTTTATTCCACATAAGCAGCACGATGTGGTCTCACAGGTACCGGCTGGGTTTTTTGTTGTTGTTTTTATTCCACATAAGCAGCACGATGTGGTCCCACAGGTACCGGCTGTTTTTTTTGTTGTTGTTTTTATTCCACATAAGCAGCACGATGTGGTCCCACAGGTACCGGCTGTTTTTTTTTTATTTTTTTTATTCCACATAAGCAGCATGATGTGGTCCCACAGGTACCGGCTGTTTTTTTTTTTTTTTTTTTTATTCCACATAAGCAGCGCGATGTGGTCCCACAGGTACCGGCTGTTTTTTTTTTTTTTTTTTATTCCACATAAGCAGCATGATGTGGTCCCACAGGTACCGGCTGTTTTTTTTTTGTTTTTTTTTTATTCCACATAAGCAGCACGATGTGGTCCCACAGGTACCGGCTGTTTTTTTTTTTTTTTTATTCCACATAAGCAGCGAGATGTGGTCCCACAGGTACCGGCTGTTTTTTTTTTTTTTTTATTCCACATAAGCAGCGAGATGTGGTCCCACAGGTACCGGCTGTTTTTTGTTTTTTTTTTATTCCACATAAGCAGCGAGATGTGGTCCCACAGGTACCGGCTGTTTTTTTTTTTGTTTCTGTTTTTTTTTATTCCACATAAGCAGCGCGATGTGGTTCCACAGGTACCGGCTGTTTTTTTTTATTTTATTTTTTTTATTCCACATAAGCAGCGCAATGTGGTCCCACACATACCGGAGGGATTTTATTTTTATTTATTCCACATAAGCAGCGAGATGTGGTCCCACAGGTACCGGCTGTTTTTCTTTTTATTATTTATTCCACATAAGCAGCGAGATGTGGTCCCACAGGTACCGGCTGTTTTTTTTTGTTTTTTTTATTCCACATAAGCAGCGAGATGTGGTCCCACAGGTACCGGCTGTTTTTTTGTTTTTTGTTTTTTTTTATTCCACATAAGCAGCGAGATGTGGTCAAACAGGTACCGGCTGTTTTTTTTTTTGTTTTGTTTTTTTTATTCCACATAAGCAGCGAGATGTGGTCCCACAGGTACCGGCTGTTTTTTTTTATTTTTTATTTTTATTCCACATAAGCAGCGAGATGTGGTCAAACAGGTACCGGCTGTTTTTTTTTTAAAATTTATTCCACATAAGCAGCGAGATGTGGTCCCACAGGTACCGGCTGTTTTTTTTTATTTATTTTTTTTATTCCACATAAGCAGCGAGATGTGGTCAAACAGGTACCGGCTGTTTTTTGTTTTTTTTTATTCCACATAAGCAGCGAGATGTGGTCCCACAGGTACCGGCTGTTTTTTGTTTTTGTTTTTTTTTATTCCACATAAGCAGCGAGATGTGGTCCCACAGGTACCGGCTGTTTTTTTTTTTTTTAATTTATTCCACGTAAGCAGCGAGATGTGGTCAAACAGGTACCGGCTGTTTTTTTTGTTTATTTTATTCCACATAAGCAGTGAGCTGTGGTCCCACAGGTACCGGCTGTTTTTTTTTGTTTGTTTTTTTTATTCCACATAAGCAGCGAGATGTGGTCAAACAGGTACCGGCTGTTTTTTTTTTATTATTATTATTCCACATAAGCAGCGAGATGTGGTCAAACAGGTACCGGCTGTTTTTTTTTGTTTTTTTTATTCCACATAAGCAGCGAGATGTGGTCCCACAGGTACCGGCTGTTTTTTTTTTTTTTTTTTATTCCACATAAGCAGCGAGATGTGGTCCCAGAGGTACCGGCTGTTTTTTTTTTTTTTTTTTTTTTATTCCACATAAGCAGCGAGATGTGGTCCCACAGGTACCGGCTGGTTTTTTTGGGGGGTTTTTTTATTCCACATAAGCAGCGAGATGTGGTCCCACAGGTACCGGCTGTTTTTTTTTTTTTTTATTCCACATAAGCAGCGAGATGTGGTCTCACAGGTACTGGCTGTTTTTTTTTTTTTTTTTTTTTTTATTCCACATAAGCAGCGAGATGTGGTCAAACAGGTACCGGCTGTTTGTTTGTTTGTTTTTTATTTATTCCACATAAGCAGCGAGATGTGGTCCCACAGGTACCGGCTGTTTTTTTTTGTTTTGTTTTGTTTTTTTTATTCCACATAAGGAACGCGATGTGGTTCCACAGGTACCGGCTGTTTTTTATTCATTATTATTTATTCCACATAAGCAGCGAGATGTGATCAAACAGGTACCGGCTGGTTTTTTTTTTTTTTTTTTATTCCACATAAGCAGCGAGATGTGGTCCCACAGGTACCGGCTGTTTTTTTTTTTGTTTTTTTTATTCCACATAAGCAGCAAGATGTGGTCCCACAGGTACCGGCTGTTTTTTTTTTTTTTTTTTTATTCCACATAAGCAGCGAGATGTGGTCCCACAGGTACCGGCTGTTTTTTTTTATTTATTTATTCCACATAAGCAGCGAGATGTGGTCCCACAGGTAACGGCTGTTTTTTTTGTTTTTTTTTATTCCACATAAGCAGCGAGATGTGGTCCCACAGGTACCGGCTGTTTTTTTTTTTTTTTTTTTCCACATAAGCAGCGAGATGTGGCCCCACAGGTACCGGTTGTTTTTTTTTTTTTTTTATTCCACATAAGCAGCGAGATGTGGTCCCACAGGTACCGGCTGTTTTTTTTATTTTTTTTATTCCACATAAGCAGCGAGATGTGGTCCCACAGGTACCGGCTGTTTTTTTTTTTATTTTTATTCCACATAAGCAGCGAGATGTGGTCCCACAGGTACCGGCTGTTTTTGTTTTTTTTATTCCACATAAGCAGCGCGATGTGGTCCCACAGGTACCGGCTGTTTTTTTTTATTTATTTATTCCACATAAGCAGCGAGATGTGGTCCCACAGGTACCGGCTGTTTTTTTTGTTTTTTTTTATTCCACATAAGCAGCGAGATGTGGTCCCACAGGTACCGGCTGTTTTTTTGTTTTTTTTATTCCACATAAGCAGCGAGATGTGGTCCCACAGGTACCGGCTGTTTTTTGTTTTTTTTTTATTCCACATAAGCAGCGAGATGTGGTCCCACAGGTACCGGCTGTTTTTTTTTTTTTAATTTATTCCACATAAGCAGCGAGATGTGGTCCCACAGGTACCGGCTGTTTTTTTTTTTTTATTTATTCCACATAAGCAGCGAGATGTGGTCCCACAGGTACCGTCTGTTTTTTTTTTTTTTTTTTATTCCACATAAGCAGCGAGATGTGGTCCCACAGGTACCGGCTGTTTTTTTTTTTTTTTTTTTATTCCACATAAGCAGCGAGATGTGGTCCCACAGGTACCGGCTGTTTTTGTTGTTTTTTTTATTCCACATAAGCAGCGAGATGTGGTCCCACAGGTACCGGCTGTTTTTTTTTTTTTTTTTATTCCACATAAGCAGCGAGATGTGGTCCCACAGGTACCGGCTGTTTTTTTTTTTTTTTTTATTCCACATAAGCAGCGAGATGTGGTCCCACAGGTACCGGCTGTTTTTTTTTATTTATTTATTCCACATAAGCAGCGAGATGTGGTCCCACAGGTACCGGCTGTTTTTTTTTGTTTTTTTTATTCCACATAAGCAGCGAGATGTGGTCCCACAGGTACCGGCTGTTTTTTTTTTTTTTTTATTCCACATAAGCAGCGAGATGTGTTCCCACAGGTACCGGCTGTTTTTTTTTTTTTTTTTTATTCCACATAAGCAGCGAGATGTGGTCCCACATGTACCGGCTGTTTTTTTTTTTTTTTTTATTCCACATAAGCAGCGAGATGTGGTCCCACAGGTACCGGCTGTTTTTTTTTTTTTTTATTCCACATAAGCAGCGAGATGTGGTCCCACAGGTACCGGCTGTTTTTTTTTTTTTTTATTCCACATAAGCAGCGAGATGTGGTTCCACAGGTACCGGCTGTTTTTGTTTTTTTTCATTCCACATAAGCAACGAGATGTGGTTCCACAGGTACCGGCTGTTTTTGTTTTTTTTATTCCACATAAGCAGCGAGATGTGGTTCCACAGGTACCGGCTGTTTTTGTTTTTTTTTATTCCACATAAGCAGCGCGATGTGGTCCCACAGGTACCGGCTGTTTTTGTTTTTTTTATTCCACATAAGCAGCGAGATGTGGTTCCACAGGTACCGGCTGTTTTTGTTTTTTTTATTCCACAGTAGCAGCGAGATGTGGTTCCACAGGTACCGGCTGTTTTTGTTTTTTTTATTCCACAGTAGCAGCGAGATGTGGTTCCACAGGTACCGGCTGTTTTTGTTTTTTTTATTCCACATAAGCAGCGAGATGTGGTTCCACAGGTACCGGCTGTTTTTGTTTTTTTTATTCCACAGTAGCAGCGAGATGTGGTTCCACAGGTACCGGCTGTTTTTGTTTTTTTTATTCCACATAAGCAGCGAGATGTGGTTCCACAGGTACCGGCTGTTTTTGTTTTTTTTTATTCCACATAAGCAGCGAGATGTGGTTCCACAGGTACCGGCTGTTTTTGTTTTTTTTATTCCACAGTAGCAGCGAGATGTGGTTCCACAGGTACCGGCTGTTTTTGTTTTTTTTATTCCACAGTAGCAGCGAGATGTGGTTCCACAGGTACCGGCTGTTTTTGTTTTTTTTATTACACATAAGCAGCGAGATGTGGTTCCACAGGTACCGGCTGTTTTTGTTTTTTTTATTCCACAGTAGCAGCGAGATGTGGTTCCACAGGTACCGGCTGTTTTTGTTTTTTTTATTCCACATAAGCAGCGAGATGTGGTTCCACAGGTACCGGCTGTTTTTGTTTTTTTTATTCCACAGTAGCAGCGAGATGTGGTCCCACAGGTACCGGCTGTTTTTGTTTTTTTTATTCCACAGTAGCAGCGAGATGTGGTTCCACAGGTACCGGCTGTTTTTGTTTTTTTTATTCCACATAAGCAGCGAGATGTGGTCCCACAGGTACCGGCTGTTTTTTTTTTTTTTTTTATTCCACATAAGCAGCGAGATGTGGTCCCACAGGTACCGGCTGTTTTTTTTTTTTTTTATTCCACATAAGCAGCGAGATGTGGTCCCACAGGTACCGGCTGTTTTTTGTTTTTTTTATTCCACATAAGCAGCGAGATGTGGTTCCACAGGTACCGGCTGTTTTTGTTTTTTTTCATTCCACATAAGCAACGAGATGTGGTTCCACAGGTACCGGCTGTTTTTGTTTTTTTTATTCCACATAAGCAGCGAGATGTGGTTCCACAGGTACCGGCTGTTTTTGTTTTTTTTATTCCACATAAGCAGCGCGATGTGGTCCCACAGGTACCGGCTGTTTTTGTTTTTTTTATTCCACATAAGCAGCGAGATGTGGTTCCACAGGTACCGGCTGTTTTTGTTTTTTTTATTCCACAGTAGCAACGAGATGTGGTTCCACAGGTACCGGCTGTTTTTGTTTTTTTTTATTCCACAGTAGCAGCGAGATGTGGTTCCACAGGTACCGGCTGTTTTTGTTTTTTTTATTCCACATAAGCAGCGAGATGTGGTTCCACAGGTACCGGCTGTTTTTGTTTTTTTTATTCCACAGTAGCAGCGAGATGTGGTTCCACAGGTACCGGCTGTTTTTGTTTTTTTTATTCCACATAAGCAGCGAGATGTGGTTCCACAGGTACCGGCTGTTTTTGTTTTTTTTATTCCACAGTAGCAGCGAGATGTGGTTCCACAGGTACTGGCTGTTTTTGTTTTTTTTATTCCACATAAGCAGCGAGATGTGGTTCCACAGGTACCGGCTGTTTTTGTTTTTTTTATTCCACAGTAGCAGCGAGATGTGGTTCCACAGGTACCGGCTGTTTTTGTTTTTTTTATTCCACATAAGCAGCGCGATGTGGTTCCACAGGTACCGGCTGTTTTTTTTTTTTTATTCCACAGTAGCAGCGAGATGTGGTTCCACAGGTACCGGCTGTTTTTGTTTTTTTTATTCCACAGTAGCAGCGAGATGTGGTTCCACAGGTACCGGCTGTTTTTGTTTTTTTTATTCCACATAAGCAGCGCGATGTGGTTCCACAGGTACCGGCTGTTTTTTTTTTTTTTATTCCACATAAGCAGCGAGATGTGGTTCCACAGGTACCGGCTGTTTTTGTTTTTTTTATTCCACAGTAGCAGCGAGATGTGGTTCCACAGGTACCGGCTGTTTTTTTTTTTTTATTCCACATAAGCAGCGCAATGTACTGCAACTGTCCCTGTTCCTGCTTGATGGACACCAGCGCGAACTCTTGCCCCGTGTTTGTGCACACCTGCCTGTGGGTGCGATGTTTCATGCGCTAATTTCGCTATTTCGCCGTTTTAGTCCAAACGCCATCCAAACTTTGCACTATGTGTGAAGGGTCCATAACAACTTGACCAAATGATAACTTTTACCTCTAATCTGCCCCATGTTCATGTTTATTAGTGGAGATACAGGTGCACTAAACAAGAGGTAAAAAAAAAAAAAAAAACTGTTCTGGACACAACTGGACAATAAGAAGATCAGTCCGGAAATAATGTGAGGACCAGTAGCAGGTCTGAGGATCAGACATGAGGTCAAATGTTAAGGTCTGTGTTTTGTTGTTTGGAAGACCAGCACGTGGAGGAAGAGTGTGGAACCAGACAGGCTCGTTATTCTGGTTGTGGAGGGAAAAACGTCACCTCCGTGACCACCATGTACCACCTGAAATGTTTTATAATGGGGGAACTGCAGTATAACTTTATGAGTTCTTGGTGCACCCACGAGGTTTCATTTTTACTGTAATAGCTACTAGAATTTGTATATATAGTTTCTTCAACAATTTACTTATGTTAATGGTGGCACGGTGGCTTAGTGCTTAGCACTGGTGCCTCACAGCAAGAAGGTCATGGGATCACGTCCCGGCCTTTCTGTGTGGAGTTTGCATGTTCTCCCTGTGTCTGTGTGGGTTTCCTCTGTTTCTTCCCACAGTCAAAAACATGCTTCTTTAGGGTCTGCTCCTTTCTCTGCCCCTGAGCAAGGCAGTGTCTCGACATCTGGAGTTGGTCCCCGGGTGCTGGACTGTGGCTGCACACTGCCCCTAGTGGTTGGATTGTGTCTAACTGTAATTAGGATGGTTAAATGCTGAGGACAAATTTGACCGTATGCATGTAGTCACTCTTTTTTGGGGGGGGCTGTTTCCAGCTGCAATTTGAAGAGCTTTAAGCTTTTGCATGGTTTTACCGTTTCATGACAAATTCATTTTACATTCAAAAAAGAAAAGAAAAAAGTTCTTTAATCTTTAAAATACATTGAGTCTCTACAGCGTGATTTGAGTTAAATAACATATAATGGATTGCTGTTTTTGTTTTAAATGCATATGCATATTAATGTAAATGTCGTGACAGATGTGTTAAAATACTATTCAGAAAATATTGGAAACACTGAAAAAAATGCAAATTACATATAGAAGTAACCATTAAAATTACTGAAAAGTCTTCAGTTAACAATGCTCTTAAAACAGTGTTGTTGTTGTTTTTTTATCTTGTCCTATCCTGCTCATTACTTTGGCCTTCATGCCTCTTACAGCTGTTAATGTCTGCACTCTGTGTCATTGTCTCACTGCCATTTGTCATATTTTCTTAATCACTTCTTAATCGTTGTTGCATCTAATCTGCAGTGGTGAAAATTAATTCAGCTTGCATTGTTGTCATGACCACAAATATGAGAAGGATTAGGCAGGGAAGGAGTGTCGCTTTGCGTGTAAAATAAAAATAAAAAAACAAGGTAATCAGCTGCTGTGGCTTTCACAGATTTGCTGTGTGACAGCCGCCAGGTTTTCTGACTGGATGTAGCTGTATTTTACCCCAGAGCACGTTCCTGCTCCCTCTGTAGGAGGCGAGCAGTTTGTCTGTGCCGTCCTTTTACAGACCTGCTTACATGCAGAAATCAGGTGTGATATGTGGGCTTTTCCCTGCTCTCAGCTCTTTTCCAGGCACGGCTGCTGCACTAAGCAATGTTTACAGTTTTATTTTGTCAGCTACACGTCACACACCGTTTTCATTGTACTTGACATTTTTAAGGTTATTTGTGTGGTGTTGGACGGCACCAGGACCCTCATAAAAATACTGTATTTTGCAGACTACAAGATGCACCATTTTTCTGTATCATCAGCTCTTTAGTTTGGGTTTTTTGTGGATTGTTGGAGTGTACTTTTAGTTTTCTAATTTATTTTGTTTAGTGGTTTGATTCCTGGGAAAGCTCTATAAAAATAGCTATAATTATTATTATTAATAAAAACATGAGGGTTTTAGTTTTATTTATTTATTTATATGTTTATTATATACAAGTATATATACAAGTCCCACCGGAGTATTGAATCAGAATCAAATTTATTGCTAAGTTCACACATACAAGGAACTTGACCTGGGGCCTGTACTACGAAACGGGGTTACTGGCTGATCAGGTTAACTTAGGGAGTAAGTTGATGACGTGTGGAGTAACTTCCCGGTTAACCCGTACTAGGAAAGGTGGATAGGTTTTGATCTAGGTATGCTGCCATGGCAATTTACGCTGCGTGTCAAACCTGCTCCGAGCAGGTTACGTTCTAGGTTAGCTTGAGGTTTTCGCTTAACCACTCCCTTTATAAGTACCGTCCATCCACCGTCAATCACTCCGAAGACAATGCCGGCCTACCTGGATGATCCGTTTGATATTGGGGCACAAATTGTGAGGGGCTCTCGTAAAGACCGCCAGAATCCGCTGACATACCCGGACGATATTCTCCATGAAAGATATAGATTCTCAGCCGAGGGAATTCGTTATCTTTGTCAGCTGATCGGGCCAGACGTCTGTAACATCACCCATCGTAGCAATGCCCTGACGATCGAGCAGATAATGTGCCTTGTGCCTATTTTGCCAGTGGACAATTTATGTATTCCATCGGTGATGCTGAACATCTGAGCAAGAATACTGTATGTCGTATGATTCGCAAGGTAGTACTTGGTCTATCTAAACTGTTGGATGCATTTGTCGTTTTCCCTGGCCATTTATCCCCAATGCAAATCAAAGAAGAGTTTTATACAATCGCGGGTAATTACTAATATCAAAATAGGTCTAATGCATGTCCATTCATTAGGCGAAGTGGGGCTTATCAATAACAATTTCTCCTAGGTTTCCCAAGAGTAATAGGAGCCATTGATTGCATGCAAATCCCAATCAGTGCACCCCTGGGAGAGCACGAGGGCAATTATGTCAATCGCAAATCTTTTCACAGTATCAATGTGCAGGTATAGCCGTTCTATTCGGCCTATTTCATATACCCATTATCGTGTAGTCCACTCTAAGCTCACCTTCTTTTCACTTATTTCAGCCACATAAGGGTTGCTTTGGTTTGCGTGATTTTTCTAAATATTCTAATATACAATTACTATAATGACATATTTCACATTCTTTTTCTCCCCACATGGGGCTGTCCTGTTGGATAACCTTCATGCCAGAGTGATATATATGTAACTATGTTAACAGAATGACCATTAATGGCTTTAAATCCTTAGATAGGTAGCCTATTTAGGAAACATTAAATGAACCTAACATCTATTAGTAGGCCTATGCCCACTTCTGAATCGTGTTGCATCTGGGCGTAATTAATGAAAGAAGGTCATTATTTTACAAATATCAGACATTCCACAGGTTAATCATCTGTAACAGATTTGGGGAACAATTGAATTGTACGTACGCATTTATCCGATCAGCAATACGTTGCCAACAAGCCTGTCTTGCTTTATTGGCAGACGATGTGTTCAATGTCCCCCTTAACATTAATTTAAATTCCTCGTAGCTCTGCATAATAATCGTGCATTCTTCTTCGGTAAAGTAAGGTGACCGCGCCATCATTGAAAAATGGTGACGTGCGCTGCAACCCGCCCCTTTTATGTGAACGCGCACAAACTCCAATTAGGTTAACACAGGTTTAACAAATCAACATCTTAATCAGTGTCATAGTACCGATTAACACCACTTGAGAACACCAGGTTTTGTCAACCCCGGTTTAAGAAGTTAACCCTGGGTTACATCTGAGTAAGTTAACCCTGCTTCGTAGTACAGGCCCCATGTGTTACTGGTGCATAAACAGTAAGAAAAGAAAAGAAAAGAAAAGAAAACACTTTGATAAGAAATAAAAAAATGTCAAAACTATATTTAATGTTACATAAATCAAACATAATGGAATGGGACAGTGCAGGACCTCCCAAACTAGCAAATAAATAATGACTAAATAATAAATAAATAAATAAATCAAAGTGACATACTCCAGAAAATACAGTTATATAAATAAAAAGGGTCAAAACAGAAAAAAGAAAGAAATGATGGACATATGTAAAGGAAGAAGACAATGAAGGGTGGAAAAAGGCAATAAGGAAATGAAGGCAGTGGGCTAAGGAATAAGGAGAAAAAGAAGAGAAGAAGGAAAGAAAGAAGGACGGAGTGGCAGAGGAAGGAAGGAAAGCAAAAGAGGAAAAGTTGAACAAAGCAAGGAAATTTGGAAGAAAGAAACAGAAAACCACAGGAGGAAACAGTTGATCCTGTGAAATTAAAGAGAGTTTTAGCAGTGATGTCATAAACACTGGGACCTGAACGTGTAAAGTACCTACTGTAGTCGTCTGTCTGTGAGAACTCTTATTTCTGTTCAACCGGCCTACCCTAAACCCAAGCTCAGGCTCAAGTTAACCATTCTTCTCCACGGGAGCACCGGCCCAAATAATTAGTCTGAGAAACCCGGATCAAACACAACCCTTCAAACAAACTGGCTTTCCCAAGAATCCGAGCAGCAACACATCCCTCCGGAGCGTCATGTTTGCTCCCTTCACACAGACCTGAGAACAAGTGGCCTAAGAGGTTCCTGCTTCCTTCCTCTTCCCATGATCTGAGTGTAATGAGCGTGATTATCAATCCAAACAATAGTTAGAATAATTGCAGCATTAAAAGGCAGCCATCTCCCAGGCACTTCCTATGTGGATGACTGACATGTGAGCAGCTTCCTGCTTCCTCTGAGTGAGTGGGAGTTCAGGAAAGGGCGGGGCCTTGCACATCTAATCACTCCGGCCGCTATGAGCTAATGGGCTAACGAGGTTTAGTAATGAGATTGTGTCATTCTATAATTATGGACGTGATGGTGATTTGATGGACCTGATGTGGAGATCGGCAGGAAGGAGTGAAGCTTCATCAGTCAGGCCCTCCACTCTACCCATCAAAGTCCAACTCGTTCTTCTCCTCGTCTCCTGATTTCTCCACATTCTCTCACCTTTAGAGTCATATTCATCATCTCACCTCATCACTTGTCCAAAATCACCTTAACCTGCTTCTTCGACATGATTCTGATTTAATATTCTGTCCAGCATCGCATCTCAACACTTCCATCCCATGGTTTTCGTTTGGACGTCAGCTGCACTACCATCAATGTCCATGTGTCAGCCTCGTACACCAGAACTAGTCTTACTGCTGTTTGATTAACTTAACCTTCAACCCTCACCTTGAGGTTTCGGCCACACCACCATGGACACGCCAAAATATAAACATAAAGACTGATGTTCTCAAACACACCAGGCTCAACCAATCAGGTGTAGGAAGACCAGGGTTAGAAGAATAATATGCAGACCAGGGGTCCCTCAGGACCAAAACTGAGAACATGTGAACTAGGAAGACCAGGCTGAGAACTTTTTTAATTTTTTAAGTGGGGATCAAGAGGGGGCATCAGCTACGATATGGCCATGTGGCACATTTCCTTAAGCATGATCCAACACACAGGTGCCCCATTGTTGAGGACTCCAACTGGACAAGACTAAAACAACAGCCATGCAAGACCTCACTGTGCAGATAGATGTAACGTTCAGGGCATAAAAACAGCCTGTGCAGACTTGCCTTGGTGGACCAGTTCCCGGATGTGATGGTCCCAAAACCAGCTTTAATAAGTAGAAATAGTGATTCGTTCTTATTGATAGAGCAGAGAAAGAAAGGTCTTTAAGAAAGGATCATGTGAAGCGCCTTGAGGCAACTCTGTTGTGATTTGACGCTATATAAATGAAAATAACCTAAAAATTATGTCAAAATTATGTCAGTATTTAACTGGCTGAAGACCGAACAGTTTTACAGTTTTCTTGCCATCAACTGCCGTCTGTAAGCACCTGCACAAATGCAAACTGGTGAAAGTTAACCTGGGCCACCATCAGCTATTATTACCCTGAGAACCTAAATAAAGGAACCGGGCTTTCTCACACTTTCCGTCATGTTTACACTCCAAACAGAGCCAGGCTGGAGCTGCTGAGAAACCAGCATACCCTCATCTCTGAGGTGTCACACAACCAGAACATGCTAACATCTCTTCACTTTTATCGAGGTAACAACAAAGTCCAGATTTACTGTGAGTATGTGGTGCGTGTATCTGGGTCAGACAGCTGGATTATGTCCACAGTGAGTTCTCCTGTGACAAGGCTGGACCGGGCTCAAGGGAAATTAATCACTCTGCTGAGTCCTGTCGCACAGCGGTGGTTGGACCAGTGCGAAGGAAGTGGTCACAAAATTTTTGCTTTTAGAAGAATGGAGAACTAACTGCAGGAACTACAAGAGAGTGGTGGTAGTGGGGAAGAGGCCAGACCCCCACCACACCAGTGCCAAATAGGTTTGTGTCATATTTAGAGAAGTGCATAAATATACAATTCAAGTCCAACCTGACTCTGGCAACCACTTTAGGAAGGCTATCGTACACTGCTGTGTACTTCAGAGTGAAGCTGATTAGGTCTAACCCGTCCAGAGTCCAGGTCATATTCAGGGTCCAGGTGAATGGGAGGCATTACTGTAAAGTGCTTTGAGCTTCTGATATAGATGGAAAAGCACCATATAAATGCAGTCCATTTATCATATTCATAGACAGGATTTCAAGGTGCAGTCAGGGACAGGAGGGTGTCCAGTTTGGTGACCTCAGAGTTGCATCTCTGCTTTTTGCAGATGATGCGGTTTTGTTGGCTTCATCAGGCAGTGACCTCCAATGTGCATTGAGCAGGTTTGAGGCAGAGTACAAAGTGACTGGGATGAGACTCAGCACCTCCAAATCTGAGACCATGATCCTCAGTTGGAAAATGGTACATTGTCTCTCTGGGTCAGGGGAGAGTTACTGCCCAAAGTAGAGGAGTTTAAATATCTTGGGGTCTTGTTCACGAGTGTCGGTAAGTTGGAGCGTGAGATTGATAGACGGATTGAGGCGGTGTCTGAACTCTTACAGGTGCTGTACTGCTGTACCATCATATTGAAGAAGGAGCTGAGCCAGAAGGTGAGGTTCTCAATTTACCAGTCGATTTATGCTCCTATCTTCATCTATGGTGATGAACTTTGGGTAGTGACTCAAAGAATAAGATTGCAGATACAAGCGACAGAAATGAGATTCCCCCATCGGATATCTGGGCTTACACTCCTGGATAGGGTGAGAAGCTCGACTAGGTACTCAGACTAGGAGTTGCTTCTTTGCACTGAAGTTGAGGTGGTTTGGGCAGCTGGTGAGGATGCCCCTGATCGTCTCCCTAGGGAGGTCTTTTAGGTATGTCCACCAGGGAAAGACTTAGGACATGCTGGAAAGATTACATTTCCCAGATGGCATGGGAATGCCTTGGGATCCCCTCAGAAGAGTTACAGGACTTGGCTGAGGATAGGGAAGTGTGGGATAAGCTGTTTGCTCTGCTGTCATTGCAACCCGGACCTGGATAAGCGGCTGAAAATGAATGAATGAATGAATGTCCAACAAGGCTTCACGTTGTGCAACAAGGTGAAGCCCAGTTTGAAAAACCAAGATGTTCCTTCTGGCTTGGCTAGTGGGAAATTCCCCTTTGGCTGATTGGACCAGCCTTGGTCACAAGTATGAAGGATCTGGTGTTCCAACCCCACCCACTTTTTTTGAAGGCTCTGTATCTGCTTCTGCATTCTTACTACTGTTCAGACAACCATTCTGCATTCTGGCTGCTCAGTGAAGTGTATAAAGTATCAGGTTTGATTACCAAATCATCTTGTTATTCTTGGTTGAGGTTTCCTCGTTCTATCTGCAGGTAGATAGCGTGAGAGCTGATAGACTACTGTATGACTGTAACCCGGGTCAGCCTGCTCCAGTACGGTATGTCATACACAGCAGACCATGCCCCCCACCCCGCCCTGTGTCTTCATTACCTTTCCGTCTTCCTCCTACACTTGTCCATGCTTCGTTGGCGATGAACTGCAAAATGGTTGTGAAAGACGTGTCACTCCCGTGTCATCACCAGCATGTGACAGAGTTTTCCTGCCCAAGAAACAACGTTCCATGTTAACAAATCAAAAACTTTTGACAAGGACTGTCAGTTAAGTGTCAACAGTAAACTGCAAAGAAATCCTGTGAAAGCTGTCATGCACGAAGAGTTAGCAGTGACGGTATTATTCCATCTTTTCCCCCGCGGTTTGTGCAGCTGTTTGCACTTCACTCAGCAAGAATGACAGGTACACAGTGACGCATGCCAAAATATGCAGCGCAGCCGCCGCTGCTGTTGGAAGGAACCTTATTTGACCACTTAATCCCATAGTTAGTTAGTTGTGATAGTTGTCTGGGGATGCTTGATTGTAATCACACTAGGATCTGCAGTGTTGTTGCCACGTAGCATCGTGGTGATGTAAGCGACTGGTGTGATGTCAGTTTGTTAGCTTTGCTTCTCCCATCCAGAGTCGTGCCTCACACCACAAGTGACCTCATTCCTCACACCTCTTTTATCCATTTATTTTCTGGTAATATTTATAAACAAAAGCCTGATATTTGTACAATCTTTGATCCTTTTCTCTTAAGCGGACAAAGTCATATTAAAAAACAAAAAAATACCCCACAAACATTTGTAGCCAAGTGACATGTTCCGCCCATTTTCCAAATTGGAAATATTTGGGAACTGGACTTGAACTGTATTGTAAGGTACCAAATTTTGTAAAAGTTAACTGTTTTTTCAGAAGATCCTAAGATGGCATATCGTGCACACATCTTGATGGCATTAGCCCTGTGGACATGGATCCAAAGGACTAAAATAAATCAATAATTTGAAATTAAATGAATCAATGAATTCATCTGAGATCAACATAAAAAACATCTGCACACTAAAGTCAGTGGTTCAAACATCCTTATACCTCATGTCAATATTTAGTTTGAAGCAGCTTTCACTGTGATCCACATTTTGCTTTGCAGGAAGGTAAGAAAAGAAAAGTGGTGCCAAACTTTTAATTTGAAAACAATCATACATCTTATGTTGCAGAAACATGGGGAAGTAAACTTTTAACTGAGGTCTATCTATACGTCTTTCCACCAGCTTACAGGTTAAAGTTTGTAGCCAAATACACGGCATGAACACTGAGAAAACAAACAGAATAACTCAAACTCTTAAAACCTCTTTCTGTACCTGTTGCTTTAAATGGAAAGAAGCTGACAAACCAGAAAACAGTGACTTTAAAACTCAAAAGCACAGTCTGTTAATGAAACAAGACAAGTTCTTCAGGAGCATTTTGGAAAAAGGTGATCTCTTTGAGTGCACCTGGTTTCCAGGGAAACTGAGATGGGAGTGAGGTGGTGAGTTCAGGTACTATGGGAATTATTAAGACTGCTTCTCCCCAACATGTCACTATGAATGGTAAATAAAAAGGGATTTTATTTTGTCTTTATTTATATATTTATTACAATAAAACCATCTTAATGAGAATATTCATTTGGATTTTTTTTCCTTGTATTTTTCAAAGACTCTTTTTTAAGTGTTGTGAACCTTGGTGACACTTGGCAAAAATAAACTCAAGAACACGTGTGAAATGGAATATTTTCAGTTTCATGTGACATGTGTGAGCACCCGTTTGTGTGGCGTGGGCTGTAAAAGAATTGGAGCAGCATACTGGTTGTGTGTGTGTGTGTGTGTGTGTGTGTCTCTGTGCGTGTGTGTGTGAAGAGTAGGAGTTTGTAAAACTGTGTAGGTGAGACTCTCAGCATCCCAACCACACCTATTTTTAGAGCTATGTCAGCTTAAACTGAAAAATCAGTTGCCTCCCCCCCAAATAAAATGAAAATAAAATAAATGAAAAATGAAAAGGTGCAACACCTCTTTGGTACAGTCTGCACAGAAATGAACCACAACAAACAGTTTGAGATCACATCCTTTACACACATACAGCAGAATGAAAGTGACAAGTTAATCTTTTACTCTTTCAGGTTTTGATTATGCCACAATTTCCCCTCATTTTCCCCCCTGATTGCAGATTTCTGCTTCATAACCTTCACAAGTCCCATCATTGTAACAGTAGCAAAGACCATGAGCCACTTCAAGGAGTGTGAAAGTACATTTCTAAATGTTGCCAGCCTTCAGTGTCTGAGACGCCCCCTTAGTGTCAAACCTCTCATTCTTTCACAGGAAGCTGATGTCAGCAATGTCAAACTACTACAAGTAACAGATATTTAGAACAAAACAAAACAAAAACACCAGCCCATGCACAAAAGCAAATTTTAAAATCACAAAATAATGATTCAAATTATTCAAAATTTTTCTGTTTCATATGACCTATGGCTCCTCTGAATCAGGATATGTAGAATAAATGGAAGGATAATGTTACTAGCTGAGCGTCTCGCATCAAACCCACAAAGGAGGTTGTGGTTTTACCTCCTGGATTATGCAAAAAAAAACAAACAAACAAACAAAAAAACAACTAATGAACTGATTTTTATAAAACTTGCTGCAGGTCGCAGATGTGTTTCTAAAGACAGATTCAGAAGATTTACACTTTTGTTAACATTACAAGACAAGAATCATCAAGATCAAAGTTCTGTGTTCAGGACCAAAGATCAGAATAAAAGTCCAACAACTATGATAAAAGATCTGCCATCAGAGATAAAAGCTGGTCACTCTTAAAAGTCAGGGTTAGGATCAAAGTTCAGTTATTAGGATCAAAGAGTGATCACAGTCAAAGATCAGACATAAATCAGGAACATGACCAATATTTATACTGATTAAGGTCAATGTTTTGATCAAACTCAGGCATTGTTCATGGTCCAAGGCCAGAATTGGGATCAAATTTGAACAACCAGGGTTAAAAAACAGCAATCAGGATCAAAGTTCAAACATGATGATCAAAATTCAGGAACATGTTCAAAGATTCTAGCCATTTTGGTAAATGTTTGGCAATTTGTATCAAATATAAGTGATCAAGATCAGGTTCATGCTTACGATCAAAGGCTAAGATAAGGATCAAAGTGCAGCAATGAAGAATAAAGATCAATAATCGAGAAATGTATATATTATTTCACTGAAAGGGCGGTACAGTATCACCCTCTAGTGGCCAGCCCTTGCTGCCGTCAGCACTTTTAGAAGGCTGGAGTTTTAGGAAGGTGCCCCATCCAAGTTGCATATGTGTTTTCTCTTTTCATGTTGAGATGATAATAAAAGAACTTTCCAGGCTTAATGAGGGCCTCTTGGAAAAGCAGAATCTCACACAAGCACACTGTTGAATGCTGAAGGTGGGGGGGAGAGGTCGCGGCATGTGGGAAGGCAGAAAAGGTGAGCTTCAGAGAAATTAAACTAATATCAGTCTCCGGCTGCAGTGACTGATATTTCATTTACCAGCGGGGACTGAGGTAGCACCGCCCCGACACTGCCGCCGCTACCCAGTGTCTGTCAGAGGCTGGCCCTGATGCTCCGCTGCAGGTGATAACAGATTAAACCTATTCCATTTCATGCCTCAGGCTCCCAAATACAATCCATGTGGGGCTCCTTCAGGCCCTGCGGGTCCCTGTCCCCCCTCCAGGCCCCCCGCCCTTGGTAGAAAGCTGGCAGTGGCTGCCCCAGTCCAGTGGGCTAAGCCGCCGAGATGGAGGCCTGCAAGATTACAGGCCATCTGAGGAAATGACTGTGTGTGTCCTCAAGTGTGTATGTGTGTATAATAGGGTTATGTCAGCTTAGATGGTCCATGTGCTGTATTTAACAGCCTAGTGCCTTCTCTCTTTCACTTATTAAAGGTATAAAGTTTAGAAAGTATCACAGCAGCGTAATTGCAGCTGAGTATACTGTACATGCTGATTGTGAAGCGCCTTGCCTCTGAACTCAAGGTTCCAATAAATGAATCCTCTTTTCAGTCCTGCATCACTGTGTTGATGTCTTATTTCTTGGAGTCCGATGTGCTTCCCAGGCTCGGCTTCGGCCGCATTCCTGCACTCCAACCAAGAACGATGTCAGAGGGGGGAAATGAGAGAAATCGAACCCATGGCGCTTCCTCAAACGTGGGCTTCCTGGACTCAGGAAATGGAACGGCCCCCTGGTGTTTAAAGGTAGCTTAAAGTGACCCGAGCTCGCTTGCCTTCCCCCATGCCTCTTTGGCCTGACATCAAAGTGTCACTTCCTTAAGAGAAAACATATTACACAAAAAGCACTGAGGCTCTTTCTCTAACGTTCCTTCTCTTGTGTCTCCACGGGCCTTTCTATCTCCTCTCCCATCTGCTTTGGTCAAGTTGTGGATGTAATTTGTCATGAGGTAGGTGTTGACGGCGGCGACAGATAACCAGCTTAACAGCCAACATGTGGCCAAGCCCTCAGTCAAATTAATTGGGTGGGGGCAGGCAAATGCAGGAGTTTTAATCGTGGAAGGTCTGACTTGCTATTAATGAGGAAAGAGGTGTTCATGGAAACGTTTACGTTTCAGTGTTATACTTTGTGACATACTCAGCTTTGGATCTAGATTGACGAACCAAATGTTTGTGGGCCATATACTTTAACTGTGGAGTTTTTTTATTTGTCTCACAATGCTGCTACCTTTGCAGGAAAAGGAAGATCCAACTATTTTGGGTCGTGGCACTTTCTGTCTTACTGTATGGTTGTGAGACTTGGATGCTAACCAATGACCTAAGGTGGTGACTAGATGTTTTTGATGCTTGGTCTCTCCAGGGGATCCTTGGGTTCTACTGGAATGACTTTGTGAGAAATGTATGTTACTTAGGGAGACTCATGTCACGAGTATCACTTGCATTGTGAGGGAATGTCCTCAAAGAAAATTTGTCCCTGTGGCACGTTTCTTTAGGCATGATCCAGCACACAGGTGCCGCGGTAGTGAGGACCAGAGCAGCTGGAGAAGACCAAGGGGGTGCCCATGTTTCACCTGGCTGCTGCAGATAGACTGTTACTTTCTAGAAGTGGGGATGGACCAGTTATCTGCCTGGATGGTTGCAGTCCAGGACCCAAGATGGTCCATAGTGTAGTGGATGCTCCCAGCCCTGACCTACAATTATCTGTGCTTCATGGTGAATATAGAAGAGAAGAAGTAAGTCCTATAAGCCCTGAGGCCCGTTTCTTATCACTGGATTCTGAAGTGCAGAGTGGTCGAGTCCCCCTGAACGGGACGCCAGTCTGACAAGTTACTCCCCCAGGCAAGGCTGGTACCATTTACAGGTAGGTGGACTAAGGCAATGTAGCTGAAGTGACCTGGACTATCAGGTTTACACTTTAGTAGACAGGAGGAGTGCCAGCAGAGTTACCTACATTATGTCTGTTACCATGGTCGACTGACATTTTACATAAGTGTATTTGGTAAAAACGAGGCGAAAACAGGATTCATAAGTGTAAGTAGAAAATTACTGAGATTGGTCAAATACAACAAACCTAAACAAATTACATTTGTGTTCTGTTAGTCATGTTAACAGTTTATTGCTTTGATGCAAAAAATGCTGGAGAATCACTGTAACAAAAATTTAAACTGAATTCATTCCCCAAATTAAAAATTATGTCACTGCAGTCACTAAGTCTAAGTCACTAAGAACATGTACTTTCATTTGTATTATTCAAGTTATTTGAAATTTTAGTCCAAATTTGTGGGATTAAAAAATAGAAAATACCATTTCTTTTCCTTTAAAATGTGAATAAATTCAAATATTGTACAACATAAAGTACTAACAGTAACCTGATATTGTCATGGTGAGAACGGTGGGATGTGTCTATATCTTGGAAGATAATTACTCTTTATGACAAACAATACAAAAGTTAAACTTGCAGTACACTTACATTTTAGCTGTGATGTTTCAAAACTGTCCATTTCAGTGTTGTTTTCAGTAAACTGTGGATTTGCTGGGATGCTAACCTAGAAAACAACAACATCCAAAATGACAGCAGCTAACAGCTAGCAGCTGGCAGCTAGCTGTGTCAGGTAAGGCAATTCTATAAAACTCCACCCAATTAAAACGTTAAAACAAAAACAAACAGGCTTAGTTTACATACGTTGTATGGTAAGATTGAAAAGTACAAAGAAATTCCTTTCATAATTGGTAACTTGGTAACTGAGAAGTTGTTCCCTTACAGAGCTAGCTAGCTAGCTTAGCTTAGTTAGCATGTAGCTGTCCTCAAAACGAGTAGCCTATGCGTTTTGTGAAAAAACCTTCATGTTCTAACATACTCTATATTTATCACTTTAATTCAGACCATTAGATTTTACTAAGTAATTTAATGTGGCAGTGATAAAACAGATTAAAAAATAAACATCTATAGAGGTGCTGAACTACCAAAAATCTTTCTGTAATTTCTTTTCAACAAAGGATTAAACTTCTTACTTCTGCCAAAGAGGTTGTTTTCAGCACCATTTGTCTTTGTCTGCAGAATTACTGAAGACATTTTTAACCAAAGCTCAATGCTGTCAAGGCCGGGTTAAGGTGGGTGTCATATTTTATATTGTGTTTTTAACATTTATATCACAAAATGTAACATTATTTCAGCATTTACATTAATTCTTGTCCAACAAATCCACATTTGTCATTACAGTCCATTACAGTGGAGGAATGCCGAAGGGATCCAGGTGAGGATCTGACCAGGACTTTGGACAGAAATAATGCTGTTATTGCTTTAATAACAGCATTAATAACAGCATGTAATAATGCTGTAAATTTCTTGCTCATGGTCATGACAGTGTTGCCAAAAAATATCTCATGAAATTGCTGATGTTACTAAATGACATAATCATCCCAAATTTGCACATGGCGGGAAGCTGAACACCGTCCTGTTCTCTTGCTGCTTTTGTAATTACATTATATTTAACTACAAACTGACCAGTTTGTGTAGAATAAAAGCTGCCAGATTTGTCACAAGTCACTAGACAGGATTTTTAGTTGCTAGTGAAAGTAAAAAAAATCAGTAAATCTAGCAACAAAGTTGCTAAATTATCACTTGCTGGCTGTTGGTAGCATGCATTTGTGATTTGTGAAATGTTGGTGTGACGTGGTTGTGTTTGCTGAGCACTTTGGACTTTGTTAAAATTTTGTTCAGCTTGTCAGTGGCGGCTCTAGATGTTTTTTTCTGAGAGCATGGTTATTGAGGGGGGTAGAGCAACAGCCAGGTGTGAGGCCTCACTACTCCCCTTCAAATTAAACCGGTTCAGGTTCCTGGACAGAGTTGTTTGGCAAAGAAATAATCCATTTTGAATCAGAGTCAACAGAATAATAAAAAAGGCTAAATGTGTCTTGCATTACATGAGTAGTGCTGTGTATAAGAGGTATCTCAAGGGTGCTGTGGGAAATTGGGAGCTATTGGAATGGATCAGTCTGATGGTGGTGATGAAAAAATGTGGCTGAAACAGGGTTTTGAATAGCAAATATCAGTTTTGTCTTTGTGTTAAGGAAGGTTTACTGAAATTCTTGTGGGGGCTACAGCCCTGTAGAGTTCCAAATTCCCTCCACCTGTGCTTTGCTCTTTTGATTTTTTAAGGCCTTGTATTGAACTCACTCACTCAATCAGTCAGTGGTGGTGGTGGTGGTGTTGGGGGGGGGGGGGTGTGTGTGTGTGTGCCTGTGACTTGGTTGGATGTGTCAAAATTGGGGGCATGCTCCCCCTCCCAGAAAAAAAATGTAACAATCTATAGCCTTTGTCCCTGCATTCTAAGGTAATCTGGGAAGCTCAGTAGTGACTCTCATATTTTTATTTTAAACATGGTTAATCTTGTGACTCTGCATGCAGCAGGGGTCATCAATCAGCCTTTGTTTATTTTATCACACACACACACACACACACACACACACACACACCCCCCCCCCCCCCCCGATCCACCACTGCTGCTTACAAACCTTTTCACTTTGTTGTGCATTTGTTGAGAACTTTTCTTTGTACTTTGGATGTCAGTGGAAAGTTTCTGCCTGCATTTTTTCATGAAACAGAAAGTCAGAATCATTGCATAATTTTTGTATCCTCTATCCTTCTCGTCCTCTTCACGCGTTTCACAAATACACCATGCAAGAGTTTCACAAAGCTCAACTTGAGTAAACTTGCTCTGTGCGTCTCAACAGCCAAAAAGCAATTCCTGCAATGACCCTTTAAGCGCTGAAGATTACCTTATGGAATGAAAAACAGCGATTATGACTATATTTAAAGTTGCTTAGCCCTCACTAAAATCAGCTTCCTGTAAGAGAACTCTGAGAAATATAGATTTATTGCCTTCTTAGGCACTCAAGTCAGGATCATCTGTGATTATACTTTATATTCTTGTTTTCACACAGGGATATTCTGGGGTAAAAGTGCTTTTTTTTGGTGCACGAGATCCACTGTAGTTAATTTATTTGCAATGGCTCACAAGAAAATATCTGGTTGTTGTAAGTCTGTCGTTAAAAAGCCAGTGAGGAGAGAAGAAACGAGCAGCGGAGAGCTTAGCAAACTCCTCAGACAGAGAGGCTGGAGAACGCGCCTCATTCTGATGTGCAAACTGCAGAAGTGATGCATAACGGGGGGTTGGGGGGGTGGGGGGTGGGGGTGGGGTGAAACAGCAAAAGATTGAGGAAGAAATCAAGAAATAGAGATATTTCTCCTGTATCTCTGCTGTGCACATTGGAGTATGATTTCTCTTATGTATCGCTCACACTGAGACGAGCTGGCTGATGATAAACAGGATTAGTGGATTATTAGGGGGGAGCTGAGGTGTGTGTGTGTGTGCGTGTGTGTGTATATTTTGTGTATTCCCCAGTCACACCCACACTCAACTTCCCTCAGCATCAATGCCTTCATGTTTAAAAATCCTCATCAGAATAGGCGTCCAATCAGTGCTTGACCTGTTTTCACATCACTGCCACTCATCTCACTCCTGTGTTCACCTTACTGGATCTGTGCTTCACCCAAAGTGCCACGATAAAGAAAATGTAGTCATTAGCCCACCCCTTCCCACTCTTCATTACCTCACAAAGTCGCCACCGAGACTCCAGCTGAATTTGCATGAAGTTAGCAGAAAAGGGGAAGAAGAAAGAGCACAGATCTTTTCATTACCAGGTAATGCAGAGTGATGAAAGGCAAAGTGTGAAATAGCAGATCGAGATTTGAACATGCATATTTAAAGGAAGAAAGAAAAAGCCAGAGGGGGCCACACAGTGATTGCAGCCTGACTGATGATAAAAAAAAAAGGCTACCTGTTAGCTAAAACTGGTCTAATGCCACGGCCCTGGATAGGCAGGGGAAATATGAGTGAGAACTGTGAATGAATGTACACTCACCGGCTACTTTATTAGGTACACATGTTCAATTGCTCACTAACACAAATAGCTAATCAGCCAGTCACACGGCAGTAACTGTGCATTTAGTCATCTAGATGTGGTGAAGAGAACTTGCAGAAGTTCAAACCGAGCATCAGGACAGGGAAATGGATTTAAGTGACTTTGAACGTGGTGTGGTTGATGGTGCCAGACGGGCTGATCTGAATATTTCAGAAACTCCTGATCTCCTGGGATTTTCACCCACAACCATTTCTAGGGTTTAGAGAGAATGGTCCAAAAAAGAGAAGATGTCCAGTGAGTGACAGTTGTGTGGATGAAAATGCTTTGTTGATGTCAGAGGAGAATGGACAGACTGGTTGAATGGAAGACTGCGTGATGCCATCACGTCTATATAGACCAACATCTCTGAGGAATGTTTCCAACACCTTGCTGAATCGATGCCATGAAGCATTAAGGCAGTTCTGAAGTCAAAGGGATCCCCCTAAAAATCGATCCCCCCTGATGATGCGGTTCACTGATTCTCACCTTGTTTCTGCTTCAAACTGCCTCCAGTCATCATCTGTCTCAGCCACAGATATCTGAAGCTTTTGTACAACAATCATTTCCACATAAATTCTGCATTATTTCAGAATAAAAGGTGGCAGAAGCGATAAGAGCACCGCGGCTAAATGAAGCTGCTAGCTGATGTGTTCACTGCTCGTCAGACTTTTCAAAGCGTCATGGAATTTCGCCTCATTTCTGCTTAAAATGGCCTGATTAATCCGTCTGATTGCTTTGGATGAAGAGAGTCTGACTCAGACTAGCTGCTGTAGTCCGAAATGATGCATGCGCAGATGCAAAAGGCGGACCCATTTTTAGGGGCGGACAATGCGGTCTGCTAACCCGGTACTAGCAAGGTGTACCTAACAGAGGTGAGACGAAGTCACCATCAAGTCACTTTCAAGTCATGAATCAGCAAGTCCCAAGTCAAGTCTCAGGTCAGCTTGCAAACAATTGGTAGTCATAGCTTGAGACTTAACTTGGGACTTGCAGATTGATGACTTGACAGTGACTTTGTCCAATTTCAATTTCAATTTATTAATTTATATAGCGCCATCTCATGACAGAGTCGCCCCAAGGCGCTTCATATAACACACAATTCATAACAACACAAAGTAAATTGAAATCAAAATTAAAATAAAAAAGGACACAATGAAGAGGTAAAACACAGTAGAATAAAAAGAAATTACAAGGCAAACATAAAAACAGAATAAACTAGAAGCACTCAGAGAGTGCAAACCTCCGCCAAGGCCATGGGGTCACTGACGCCATAACAGCTACACGCCGTGGAATCATTGAACCTAAAAAAGTCTAACAATGATGTTTGCGCAGTAGTAAAAAAGTTTCATCTGCTGTGACTGGATAGCATGTATCCTTAGCGCTTGGCATCACAGTTTATTGCAACTTGCACCTTTCCCAAAAGCTACTGTCATCTGAGCACTGATATTGATATTGCATGTGCTTATAGACAAAAACAAATGAGACAAAATTCAGTTTATTATTCAACTAAACTGCAAATATATGAATGTTTTAACATTTATGAAACACTTCTCTAAACAAGGCCATAGGGTCACTGACCCAAAAGAGATTCCCTCCTTGGCACAGTGATCTATTCAACAATTCAGTGTTACAACCAAAACTATGATACATACACTTTTCTTTCCTTTATATTTGACATCCTTGACCATGAAAACATACCACTAGAACTTGGAATCACTTTTATGTCTTTATTAGTTCAAACATTATTGTATAAAAATGATTTTTCGGTAATGGCGGTTTTCTTCTGGATCTAGCTCCATAACATTTGAAGCTACATCAAATCTGATGACACCTTACTGAATCAGTACAGATTCAGCTACAATTTGGTGTTAGTTGTGCATCTGTAGCTTCATTTGTCACCTCACACTGACACATTTTCTATATTCCCTATATTTTTGCATATTCTGGATCACCAGATCCGGAATCCGGATCCGATCATCACCAAACGTTGTTGTTTGATAGAACATTTGACTATGTTACACCCTAATTTTTTTCAAGCCTTTCTGCCTTGTTTTTGTGGAATTAGAAACTAGAATGTCAAAATTCCCGCTATCCCGCAATGGTGAAGAATCCTTTAAAAAATTCCTGGATCTGGATCGTGATCCGGATCACCACTAAAATTTAATCACTTGTTCCTCTTGTCATTTCCAACCACTTCACAAAATTTCAGCAAAATCCGTTCAAAACCTTTTGAGTTATCCTGCTGACAAACAGACAAACAGACAGACAAACAAACAAATGCGACCGAAAACATAACCTCCTTGGTGGAGATAATTAATGATAAGACAGTCTAAAAAAGTGGGTCTTCAGTCTTGATTTAAAAGTCTACACTGTGTCAGACTGCCTTATAACTGCAAATAGATTGTTCCAGAGAGTAGGACCACGGTAGGAGAAGGCTCTATACCCCACCTCTTGTAATTAATGTGGCCATTGAGTATAATGTGATTAATAAAACAATAAGAAATGCTTGCTCTCAAAGAACCATCAGTGTGACTGAGAAAAAAAAAATTGCTGATCACACTTCCAAACAAAAATCTGATTTGACATGATCCTGGATCTGCCACTTAATGTGGATCCATTCCATCCTGAGTACTTCCCGAGCCCATTCTCCACCCCGTCATCAAGTTTGATGGTTCCTTTTTGTGTTTGGTCATAAAAATTAACTTAAAAAACCTCAAAAATTAAGTGTTCAAACAAAACCTTTAATATTTCAGACCATTGAAGTAACCAAAACAATTCTGTCCATATTATGATTTAAGTTCTGGAAGAGATTAATGTATAAATAATATAGAATTATTTAGTGTTGTTACAAGTAATCAGCTTTCAGTATGTATGAGTCAAGTGAATGTGACATTGGTGACATTATCGTTTGTAAGTATTCGCTGCTCATTCAATATCTGTCAAATGTATTTTGGCCAGAGGGCATCAATCATATTTTGCTTATAAATTAAAGTGCAAAATGGAAAATCATTACTTATGACTACATAAAAAAACAGACTTTGCTGTGTTCTTTTTGGAACGTGTCACAACTTATTACAAGCATTACAAGAAAGAAAAATGTCTTAAGTAAAGATTAAACAACTCGAAGTCGTGCATTATACGGTTTGAATACACTTCGCGTTGTGCATTCAAACCGTATAATGCACGACTTTGAGTTGTTTAATCCGCTTATACCATGGTCCGACACAGTGAGCTAACACACAAAGATTTATTTAAGTTAACAGAACTTGATAAAAATGCGTAAGTATTTGGGACTATTTTATGCCAGTCCCAAGATATTTCATCCTTGGCAACCGTTCTCTTCTTCTTTCCCGTCTTCAATCTTGTCCAGTTCGTCCGATGTTAAATCTTTATGCCGTTGCTTTTGCTGTTCTTCTAGTTTGCTCTCCTCCTCTTTCCATTCCGCAAACGTTTTATTTTGGCCAAAAATTTTAAAATTCACTTGGAAATCCATGTTTTATTGTGTTTCTGTCATTCACCTGTCAAAACACATCTGATTTGCGCCAACTGATTTGTGCATTGCCATGGTGACGACCAGAGTGGAGTGATTATAACAGTGACTTAACTCGCCAAACTACGTGTGTGTATACACGAAAATAATGCACGCCAGTTAGACATGGAATTCTCACTGACCGTGGTATAATCATCTTTAATCGCATCCGTGACTTACTGAAGGCAATCATTTATGTGGGAAATTAGGTACGGGCCCACTGGGAATCAAACCCAGATCTACATATTGGTGTCCCGACTCCTGTTCCACTGAGTGACCTGCTCTGCACATCTGATCTGAGTGATTACAAGAATCTACCACGATTCTTACGCTAAATTGGTTCATGCATCTGTGCTGAAGAATTGAACTTGTGAAATATGTTCCAGAACAATGCGACAGATTCTGTCCTGCTGTTAGATTATGTTCCTCAAACTCACTGAAGGTGTTGTTTTTATTTTCACCTTCTGACACTGCACTTTGGATTGTTGGTCAGTGCACAAACACTGACAATGTGGAGTTTGAAAATTTGTGTGTAAGAAGAAGCACGCACGCACGCACATGCACACACACACACACGCACGCACGCACGCACGCACGCACCCCAACATGGGAAACCAAAGTGTCAGTTGGTGGTCTTTCCTGTCTGTGCAGCACAGGTGTTTGTGTGCATGCTTGACTCCCTCTCTGTCTTTAAGGTAACGCTTAATTAGACCACAAACTGACACCCGTGTGTGAGCGCGTGTGTTCATGTGTGTGTGTGTGTATGCTCTTAAAAGCCGACAGAAAGAGAATATTTCCATTCTATTTCTTGTGCCTGAGTATGCCACACCTGATGTAAAAATCAAAAACTGACACAAAATATAAAAATCTTTCTTCTTTTTTAAAGTTTATTATTATTATTATTATTATTATTATTATTATTATTATTATTATTATTATTATTATTATTATTATGCTGAAGTGCCCTTCTGAAATTTGGGCACATTTGTCTTTTGTTTTTTTTTGTTTGTTTGTTTTGTGGTTGAGAGCAACTGGACTACTTCTTTCAGTCTTCAAGTTGTTTCACCTGGAGAAGTGAGAGTCTTCATTCTGGCTGGTTTATGTGAAGGACAGTGTCTGGTCATTACTGAACCATGCTGCACTTCTACAAACAAACCTCTCATTAAGTAGAAGGAGCCATTTGGAATCAGTGGGGAAACTAGTTGCTTTTGGCTTCGTGATGTCTCCATCTATCAACAATACTTGGCTTCCTTCCAGATTGACAAGTTTAGCAAAAAAGAGGCCAAATATTAACCATCACACTAAATACACAAACTCTTTATATTCTCAAAAAAATGGCGCAAACGTTTCATAAGATAATTCATGTATTACTTATTTTGATGAATATGATTGTAAATTTCAGTGAACATATTGGACATTTTTCTCATTTGTCTAATTATACATTATTGGAAGTTTTTGGTCTATATTTTGACAAAATTCTACAGAATGTTCAGCGTGTGAGGAGTTGAGTTGTCCTTGACGTACAAAACACATTTCAGACTATTCAAGCTTGCAGCAGAACAGAACACAATGAAGTGAAATGGCATAAAAATGTTCTGAATGCACCGCATTTACCCCCAAAACAACACACAAACACCAGCGGTTGTTCTCGCCTCTTAGAGCATCCTGTTCACAAACACCTCAAGAGCAAGTTATTTTGTGCTTCTCTCGCTCACTTGTACAAAAGAAGAATTAGGGAACTTATTTGTGTTGTAGCGTGCACTCACTTCTACAAAGGGGGAATTAGGAAGTTATTTGTGTAGCTCATGTTCATTTTTTAAGAGAGCGTGCCATCAGTGGAGCAGTTTATCTGTACGGCTACAAAGGCCGGATTAGGGCCCCTGTCTTTGAGGCCTGTTCTGTGATCCCTTTATGGATGTCACCTGTCATCTCTCTCTAATCACCCTCCAACTTTCTCCCTCTGTACCGCCATCAGCTCACCCCCCCACTATCTGCTCATCACAACTGCCTTTTGCTCGTCTCGCCGGGACAGAGAAGGAAAGTTCAGGAGGGGAAGGCAGGCGGATGGATGGGGAAGAGACGAGTCGGCCTAATACCGCCCGGAGGCCATGCATCCAGCTTCTCTCCCTCCACACCGCCACCTTTTCATCGCCTTCTCTGTCTCCACACCAATTTCTCTGCCCGCATCCTCTCATACTTTTTACCTCTTTTTTTTCTGGCGTCCTCGCACCGCTTATGTCCTTCTGGGTCCCTACAGCATTTCATCCATGGTTCAGTGCTCACCAGCCCTTTCTCCGTCCATCTAGCCTTCCTTCTGTCCTATCTTTCCATCCATCTCTACCCATCTCCTCTCAGCTTGCATGTTTAATGTGATATATTTATCCTGCGTGTAATGTAAGCCGCAGCTGGCCATTAGTCAATTATGAAATTTAATCGTAACAATTAGGAGAATCCATAGCGATTAACGCAGCATTTCCTCTTTCATTTGCTCCTGATGATTTTGCACTGGGGCCATGAATCCTAACTTCCTTATCTCTGGCTCACCCTCCTCACCCCCTGAAGCCTCTTTTCACTTCTCGTAAGACAAACTTTTTCATCAGTCTCTAGAAACAACCTGCCCAGACGAGGCCCCGACTTGCTCCTTTAAGCCAACTAATCAAAACTGTGAATGAAAGTGTGGTTTAAAGAAGCAATAAAAGGCTATATCGTATTAGGCCTTGTCTGGCCTCCATCACATTAAGCCTTCTCCCTTTCTTTCTGTTTCTGGGCAGTCGAGCAGTGCAGTAGCGTGCACGGGGCCAGGGACTGAGGAATCTGATAGGGATAAACCAATTTGCCGTCCACACAAACATCCCAGCAGGCTTACGCCCCCGCCCCGGCTCCCATTGCTCATTCAAGATGGCGGTTGGAGAGGCCAGCAATTAAGTTTTAATTAGGTGGGGTAATTATTGCTGGGCAGGAAGTATCAGACGCCAGGCTGATTGTTCTCTGGGTCGAGGAGGAGGGGATGCAGCCTAATGGGTGGGTGAGGAGGGGGCGAAGAGTGAGAGAACTTTACACCCCCAAATCAAGTGGCAAGTCCAGGATCCCCCCCACCCACACACACTTACACACACATTCATGACCTTCAGTAGTGACCACAGGTGAAAGTTTGTACTCACAGTTCAATCAAAATTCTTACGAATTTAAATCTGAGTAAATGTATTTAACAGGTCCATGAAGTCTGTTTTTGAATGTGAGGAACTGTGTTGCTGTTGTTGGTGAATGGTTCAGTTTTCCAACTTACCACAGCCCCTCTCCAAACCCAGAGGGAGCAATAGCAAGGACATGTCCAAGCAGACCTTCTCAGTGGAAATGTCTCAAAGAAATGGTAAAAATCAGAACTGTACATTCATCAAAAACAAAACATTTGAGACATAAAGTTTGTTCAGTGTAGACTAGTTCCTATATATGCCGACATGTTTGCGGACCCAGATGCACAACAGTCAGTGGATATGTTAGTCAAGTCTGGGAATATGCCTTTGTGCTGACAACAACCTGGCACTGAACACCAAAAAGACAAAGGACATCATCATGGATTTCAGGAGGAACAGATCTGACCCCCCCATCATTGGCAAGTGTGTGGAGAGTGTCCACACATTCAGGTTCCTGGGAGTCCAGATCTCCGCTGACCTCTCCTGGACAGACAGCACCTCAGCTGTCATTAAGAAGGCCCAGCAGAGCCTACTCTTCCTCATAGTCCTCAGGAAGAACAACCTAGACAGGAAGCTGCTGCTGTGCTCCTACTGCTCATCCATGGAGAGCCTGCTGACATGTTGTGTTGCCACACAGTACGGAAGCTGCACTGAGGCAGACAGAGTGAGGCTTCAGAGGACAGTCAAAGCAGTACAGAGGGTTGTTGGCTCCCTGATGGACACCTACACCACCCGGTGCCTCATAACATCATCAACGACAGTTCACATCCCGGCCCCCAGCTGATTGACCTGCTGCCTTCTGGCAGGTGCTACAGGTGCATCAACGTGAGGACAAACAGACTGAAAAACAGTTTCTTTCCAAGAGCCGTCACCATCTTGAACGCTTACATGCAACGACCCCAGTCACCAGTATCAGGTACAATGTGCAATAAATGTATCACTGTCACTGCTGCTGCTCTGCTTCAAACACTTTATTCATCCTGTGCAATACAACCATCTTATATTCTTATCTTATAGTTGCACATAGAGATTTTCATTGCACTGTCCTGTACGACTTTATACTTATAACTATACTTTTTTTAACTTTACCTGTTTGCACTGAAAAAGGAGAAGCTCTCTCTAATCTCATTATACATTTTGTATAATGACAATAAAGGGTATTCCATTCTGTTCCATCCAATTTACCATGGAGTCACCCAACCATCCAGGCAGACAACAAGTCCATTCTCATCTCTCAAAAATAGCCATCAATCTGCCACAGCCAGGTGAAATGTGTAAGCAGTCTTGGCCTTCTCCAGCTACCAGGGTCCTCGACATTGTGGCGGCTGCATGCTGGATGATGCTCAGAGAAACATACCATATGGCCAAAATGTTGTCACTGATAATTCCTCACCATGCAAGTGGTCCTCCTCATCTAAGTCTCTTGAAGTCATTCCAGCCATACCACAGATCCTCTAGAGATATCTCGTACCAAAGACATCTACTCTTCTCCTTAGGTCATTGATTAGCATCCAAGTAGGAAGTACCAGGACCCACAAGACTTGAGTTTGTTCTCCTGTAAAGACATCAGCAAACACCTCTGTCCAGTGACCTCATGACTGCATGAACTCTTCTGAGGTGTCTCCCAATTTCAAAGGGCAAAGACCTCTACAAGTTCAACATTTTAGCTTCATCTCAGCTACACTTTAGATACACTTTTGATGGCGGAGTCCATGAAGTCATTGAAAGCCTGGGTCTTAGTCTTGATCCAGGATAGTCGCAAACCTGGACACAGACTTTTTTCTCAGTTTCTCCCTTGCTGCCATCAGAGTATCCATTCATACTGTAAAGATCATAGTATCATCTGTGATATCAAGGCCAACAACGGCACTGAAGGTGCTGGTTCCCACAACCCAACACCCAGACTGTGCAAGCAAGCATTGAACAGTGCAGGAGCCAGAACATGGATATGTCTCAATATTTAGCATGTCAACAGAGCAACTCAAACCCCAAACAGCAGAAGACAAGACTGACAGGATCTTGGATGCAGTGGTAGCAACTGAGGATGGAGCAAAGTGACTGGTTTTAGGGACATTTCAAAAATTCAGACTCAACATTGAGTCTTAATGTTCACCGACAGAATTCTGGGACTTTGGAGATATTCAACATGAATCCTCAGTTGTAAAATAAGTTCCTTCGGCTGTTCCATTGTTTCCCTTAGGGTCAACACAGCAGCCCAGAGGTGGCTGTGCATGTTGATTTGGCACAAGTTTTACACTGGATGCTCTTCCTGATGCAACTCCATATTACACAGAGAATCCCCAATAACAAATCCCTGATTGTCTTTAACTCTAAACTGTTGATAAGAACTGAACTGAGAAAATATCTGATAGAAGACTATCAAAGAACTATAGTCACACCAGAAAACCTGTAACTTTGAGGTTAGATGTCCAATAATGGCCAATAATAGTAACGCATATGTAAGTGTTATGTTGTGGACAATAATATCAGCTTGAGAGGATTCACTACAAAGCGATTCATATGACTCTTCTGACCACCCATTTGGGCAAAGTACCACTTGACTGTTATGAACTAACAGAAGGAATCTCTGTGCACATACAGCATGGCACTGTGCAAAGACTGCTGAAGTTGTCCCACTAGAACGGGACTCTGACATTGCTGCTTTACCCATTAAAAGGATAGATCTGGCTACTAGCTGTTAGCTTTTAATGAGCTTTAATTATACTGATGTTGAAGGATTGATCAGTGATATGGATCTGAGAAATGTAACACTTTCTGTGAAAGCAAGAACTAGATCAGATAAATGCTAAAGTGACTAAATGCTGCACAAACTACAGTTTGCCATGTATTCTCACTGCAGACTGTACATTATACATAGAGTGGATACACACACACACACACACACCTCACAGATGTTATTAGTAAGCCTCATACATCGGGGAGTGGGAGATTCATCTGCAAAAAACCCTGACACCCCCTCGCTGTCTCTTATCAGCAGGCACCAACAACCTCCACACACATGCATGCATAGACCATCAATGATGTCACGAGGCTAATCTCATCGCGTCTCGGAACCCAATTAAAAAACAGAGATGTGTAGCTGCCAACATCAGGAATCTAATCACATTCCAGGAAAAGGCGCGTAATTTCCTTGGCTTTCTGCTTGGGTCGAGATAGAGATTGAGAGCGTGCAGGCAGCAGGGAGATGGGCGCAGCTCATCACACTGCTGCCCAGAGGAAGGCCTGGAGGCTGCTGCCTTGGACTCTGTGTGTGTGTGTGTCTGTGAGTGGCAGTGCAGGAGGGGGGGCAGCTGGGAAGAAATAAAGCAGTTGTCGGCACAGAAAGGTTGCCAGTGGGGGTGGGGGGTGGGGGGGGAGGGGTGCAGAATAAACAAAAATAAGGCAATAATCCAACTAACTGCCCAACTCACAGGCAGCAACAATAGCAACAGAAACAGAGATGACTATAAAGAGAGGACAATGCCATGACTGGAAATGTGAAGGCTGGTGTGCGCGCGCACACACGTGCACACACACACACCCACACCCACAGTCATGTAAATGCTCCACATCGTACACTTTAATTTCCGCCTGATTTCAGAGAACGTGCTTGAGGCCTATTTAAACAGGAGAAGGAAGAGATCTTATTTTGCACAGTTCACTTTTATCCCTCATTTGCACTTAGATGTGGTTGAGGTTTCATACTAAATATCCTCATCACCAAAACTCCATGACTTTGCATGTTGTACCTCCACCACTACCATCAAAATTTAAGCCTGCAAGAGCTCATTTTAGCTTCTCTAACATACGTTACAGAAGCTCCACTGGACAAAATAGTTGCTGACTGTTATTTAAAATTATGACAGATAGTTCACAAATGCCAGAATGCTGAAAATAGTCTTTTTGTATGACAGTGTGGCAGTTGTCTTCCTGAGTCCGCAGAGTGGTTACTGAGGTCTATCTCCAGACACACAGATGGATTGACTCATATGAGTGGGTCTAATATTGCCCAGTCTGGCTTCTCACCTAGTGGGGAAAAAATATGTTGCAAGTGGAAGCTTAATTATGTAAAATTTGTAATATCTGGTTTGAACTGAATTTATACTTGGTTTTGATTTTCATTACCTCAGTTGTGTTTTCAGTCTATAATATTTATTTGATAGTGGCTGGATTACCTCAAACAATTTGGGAACAGATTTGAATTTATTTTGGTGGAAGAACTTATTAAAGTTTGTGGACATACAGTCATTTTTAGTCTATATTTTTTTTTTATAATACCTACATTGGTTTCTGTGGTATTTTTGTGCTTTGGTGGAACAGCACCCCCAACTGCTCCATGTGGTTAAATATGGATCAACAGTTGACGACTGGCCCTTTGTGGATGATTTTTTTTACAATAGTGTTGACTTGTTTAGGACGCTGTTATTCTGAAACCCCATGCGCCGCCTCAAAGAGCACATAGTTTTGCTCCGATTCATGACAGCCAAATCAGTTTTTTTTTTAAATTCAAAGATACATTGAGTGTAAAGCTACTTGAATCTGGGGTTGCTCTGGATCTTAAGTGAGTGTGTGTGTATGTTGGTGGGGGGTGGTTCGTTCTGAGAGGTGCAGAGGTGGTAAAGGTGGTCAGTTCATGACCTGGTCAGGAATGCAGTCACCCTTTGGAGCAGAGCCACAGTGACTTTACACCAGGGGGAAACTCTATACCTCCAGTAGAAAGCCCTGTCAATCACCTCTGGGCCTGTGCAGGAAGGCCTGTCGCTCCACCCTACCTACAGACCAATCAATGCAGACCAAATGGAGTCAAAGAAATACTCATGCGCGTGCTTTTGATTTTCTGTCTTGAAATGCACGGCACTTCGCTCGGTCTCTATCGGGGGTTGGGGGGGGGGGGGGTTGCTCCATCTTGCTGAGATGGGAGCAAACACAGTTGACAGCTTCCTTCCTCACAGTAAACATTGCAGCTCTACTTAGACATGGGTCAGGGACCAGAACACCCCTCCATCTCCCACCTACCACCTCACTCACCCACCAAGGGAGTAGCTCCTGCCTGGTTACCCTGCCCCCCCAACCCGATCCCTTCAAACACAGACTAAAGTTTAGAACGATAGCACTTCCCAGCCCTTCGTCATGCAGTCAGACATGTGACATGATGGGTCACATTACCTATCATCCCTTCACAAACATCTGCTCTTTCTTTTGCAAACCAACACATGCATGATGCCCACACGGCACTTACCCCTCTTACCCCTCTTATCTGGCTCTCAGCAACACTAAAGGCCCTTTTAGAATCTGAGACAAGACCGCGTCAACAGCTCATCATTGTTCAATAACATATGGAGAGATCGGCATGCCTCATTTGACTGAAGTCCTTATTTAGAAGTTTTGTACATAGGCAGAATGATCACACACTCATCGTTACCTGGAAGATACGGTCAAGGTCAAACAACAGAACACTTTCTTTACATTTACAAGGGGAGTTGACTGGAACGATCTGAACATGTGTATGTATATTGCAGTCTTGCCCTCTGCGTGGTTTGATAGTCTCACATTTTTGTTCCCTACAGTAAAGGGTTAGGTGGTGCCCACAAGGATGAAGATCAACACCTCTGAACCTGACACCATAGTCTTCTGTTGGAAAAGAGTGGATTGTCCCTTTTGGGTCAGAGTGGATTTATGCCCCAAGTGGAAGAGTTCAACTGTCATAGTTTTTTTTTTCACAATAGAGCGTGAGACTGACAGATGGATTGGAGCTGCACCTGAGGTCCTGTGGAAGCTGTTCTGGACCACTGTAGTGAAGAACTAGCTGTGCTAAAAGGCTGCCCTGTGGTCAAGAGCTTTGGTGATGCTCCTGTGCAAGAGCTCCCGTTTATTGGACCCCTGACTGATGATGCAGCCTGACTAAGGAAGAAGCCAGTTCTAGATCCATCTCTTGTCATCTGGGAAGATTTTTGGACAACTGCAAATAGAATTGGACTAAACTATTAGTGGCCTCAACATTTGGTCATTGTTATCCAAAATTGAAACACTTTTTCCTTGACTAATACACAACCTTTGCATTGTGTTTAATCCAGTTTACCTCCATAGAGTTTTAGTTGAACATTTATGACCTTGACATTCACTTTTCAAGGTCACCCAGCCTCAAAGGTCATAAGACCAATAGAAAGAACGTGTATTCTGTCATAATAAAGTATAATGATAATCATAGGGATGTCTTTCACTAATTAATCAGAATAGCCATCCTAAGCTCCGCCCACATGGCTTGTGACCTTGACCTTCACAGTTGTAAAAATGGTTAAACAAGTAGAAGAGGGTTAGTTTTTCAGAAGTCTCATTTCTGAGGGCTCCAGTCTACCAAAGCCTTTGCTGAGTTGAGCGTCGCTGCGTCACCACGGGCCTGACACCTGACCGTCACCAGAACCAGAACCCACTTGTGTGAAGGTGTTTTCTGTATGATGCAGCTGGTGGTGAACACACATTCAATTGTTGCATCTTTGATATTCCTCATATTGGATCCACAGTTTCTGTTTTGCCTGAGGAACGTCTCGTCCTCATGATCAGATAAACGGCTGTCGATCTGGTAGAATCTTGCACACGTGTAATGATTTGAACAGTTTACTGGTTTACTTTGTCATGACTGATGGAAGTAATTGCTGCACTTTCATCTTGGTTTTCAGAACAATGCTCATTTATTTATACTGAATATTATGCCTGGCAGGTCAATTAATTATCAGCAGATTTGTTGGTAGCATTCAGCTTGTGCGAGAGTAATTGAGTGACGTCGCCTCCGTGGGGAACCGGGGACTGGACTGCCAGTTCTAGATGCAGTTTTCACGTCCTAATTGAAGTTGGTCTTTTGAAGTAATTAAGATAAGGGTGTGGAGACAAAATAATTGGTATTATGCGACAGTAATTAAGCCATGCTGGGTTTTTTTCCCCCTTAATTCAACAGCGTCGGCTTTTCTTCACAAACAATGCGGGCGGCCGTCGGCAGCTGTTGTGTTGACTCTGCACTTTGCTTTCATCAGTGGTTGTGTTTTTAACGGTGGCTCTCAGATCACCTTACGGACCGTCAGACAACATGCACGTGTTCATATGTCATATCTCTTAATGTTAACTACTTTCAGACAAACCTTTGTGGGATGAGATTAGTTTCAAAGGGTCTGAACTAAATCTTTAGGGTATCACACTGTGTGTGTGTGCCTGGACTATAAGTTGCACCATTTTCTGTATTGTCAGCTATTTAATTTGGATTTTTGTGCATAGTTGTGTAGTTTTTAGAATTGGCGTTTATTTTGTTATTGCTGGTGTTTATTTTGTTTATTGCTTTGATTTCTGGGAAAGTCTGATATGAGCAGTTCTTATAATCATGATTATATATAACAAACTGTGACTTTGTATATAAGTCACAGGACCTCCAAAATTAGTTTAAAAAACCCCTGTGACTTATTCTCTCGAAAATATGGCACATTTTAGACACTCTGGAATTGTTGTAAGTGTTGCGTGTCAAATAATGTACAGCTAGATCATTTGAAATTTCCAAATATTTGTATACCAACAACTGTTGGGAAAGTGTAGGAACACGGACCCACAACAGGGGGCGCAAATGAACGGACAATGGAGGAAGTCAAATAACAACACTTTACTGTTGTGAATGTGCACAACAAATACAACAGATTACAATAATGGACAAAAAGCCAAATCACAAAAGGTGTCGTGTGGGCAGGCTCGAAGATAGGAGGCGTCCGTCCAAAGCAGAACCGGAACCACACGATTTCCTCCGCCACCAGACCCCGGGAATACTGGAGCCGCCAAGTCCCGAATTCCCAGGTGGCCACTGCCTCCGCGTGTCGGACCTGGTACTGCTGGCGAGGAACAAAGAAACAATTAAATGAGGGCGCGTTTGCACCCAGCAATCCGCACGGCAGGAAAACTACCTCCACCTCTCGTTGGAAAAGGAGTCTGTTATACAACGCACAAAGTCACAAAAAGTTACTGTCACACAGTTAGCTGAGTACGTTACCATCCAGGTAGAACGATATCTCGGCAAAGAGGTGGAGACGTAGTCCTGCTGATGTACCCCTGCTGATCGGATGATTGGTAACAGCTGTTGCAGGTGATGCGTGACAGCTGTCACCCTGGCTGCTCCTGTGAGGCGGCTGCGCCCTCTGGTGCCTGGAGCCCGCACTCCAGACAGGGCGCCCTCTGGTGGTGGGCCAGCAGTACCTCCTCTTCTGGCGGCCCACACAACAACAACAACAACAACAACAGGTTTGTTGTTGTTGTTGTTGTTTGTTAACAGGTTATCAGCGGTTAATTTACAAATTCAGCTTTTCAAAAAAAAAACTGTGGCTTCATTGTCCAAGTGCCATATTTTTCCCTAGTATTTTTCTATATTATCAGCTCTTTAATTTGTAAATTTGGTGCATTATTGCAGTGTTTATTATTATTGGCATTTATTCTTTTATAAATAAAGTTTATTTTGTTTTGTACTTTGATTCCTGGGAAAGTTCTATATAAATAGTTATCATTATTATTATTATTATTAACAAATGTTCATTTTTCAGTATAAGTCACACTGGCATGTAAATTACAGGACCTCCCAAACTAGTAAAAAAAAAAAAAAAAAAAAACTTGACTTATGCTCTGGATAATATAGTGTGTGGCCTGATATGAAAGACTTTAAAAAGTCATCAATAATGGATGTCTTAATATACTTTGAGAAACTGAGATTGGTCATTTTTTTTTCCTCTTAAGTGAAATTCTTTGTTTTCATTTGAGATGGGAAACAGGCACCGACACAGTGGGTACAGCTAACTGTAATAGTGCAGTGTAATAAGTTTATTAATGCCAACATTTAAATCTGTGCTGTGTTGAGACATTTTGTTGTTGGTAAACCTTTTGAAGCTATTTGGAAAATTGTGGCTCAGCCAAAATGTCCTCATTTGGTTGGTGTAAAACTCACACTGGTCCCCACAAATCCACATAAAAGCGAAGACACAAACACCCAGATGTAGTCTCCATGGACAACAGTACACACACATTGTACACACACATCCAACTGAGGCTGGAGGATTATAAAGAATTCAGCGGGCATGAACAGAAGGAACATCTTAAATTGTGCTTGTGTGTGTGTGTGTGTGTGTGTGTTGGCACAAACCCAGCCTGCCCTCTATAATCCTGCCCACCGTGAACCCACCCACTGTTGACCAACATGGAGCTAGTCCAGCAGTAAAACACGTAATGCACACTTGTTCTTAACTTCTTACCAAACACACTCTGCAACCAAAGTCAAATTGGGTGCATGTCCGTGTCCGTGTACAGGTGCACACACCATATTCTTTGTGTGTATCTTTGTGAGGGACGATTTGTGTCTTGTACCTTTCAAATTAGCATGTTTTGGCTGTGTCTCACCTTTCCAGTTTTATGGTTGAGGCGGCACTATATTATATCAAAGTGAGTGTCGCCTGGAATATGAAACCAGGTCAGAAAAGCCTCAATAACCAGGACAAAAACAGGACATCTTTATAGTAGAAGTGATGTGAATTGTGATTTTAAGGCACTTGTACTGATGCTTCTGCCACATCTGACCAGTCAGTACAAGTAACACTGAAGTGATGGTCTGGTAACAACATGAATTTTGGTTGCCGTTCCTTCTTACTTTTCATTTAAAGGCTCTTGTGACAGTTCACACAGGCTGTCGGACAAAATGTGCCTCCACCGTTTGTGTCAGGATTCAGTTCAGGCTTGGTGAGGATGGAGTTGTGATGGTTATGATTAGACGGTATCATTGGTTCACAATCGCAGTCCTCAGGGACCCGAAAGCTCCATATTTTCAAAATCAAATGAAATCAATTTTATACAAACAGTTGCCCCAAGGCGTTTTATATTGTAAGGCAAAAGCCACACAATAATTACGGAAAAACCCCAACGGTCAAAACGACCCCCTGTGAGCAAGCACTTGGTGACAGTGGGAAGGAAAAACTCCCTTTTAACAGAAAGAAACCTCCAGCAGAACCAGGCTCAGGGAGGGGCAGTCTTCTGCTGGGACTGGTGGGGGCTGAGGGAGAGAACCAGGAAAAAGACATGCTGTGGAGGGGAGCAGAGATCAATCACTAATGATTAAATGCAGAGTGGTGCATACAGAGCAAAAAGAGAAAGTATTTAGCAGGGAGAGATATTTTAAATCTCTCCCTCCCCTGCCCTCATCTGATCAGCTCTGGTGGGGGGCTGTTAGCTCTTGATTGGCTGAACACACCTGAATGAGGTTAGGTGTCCCTGAAAACCAGGGCTTCAGATTCTTTGAGTGTAAAAGGAACGTGATGACAATTTAATTTTGGATGCAAAAGTTCTCGCAAGTTTTGCCAAAAGGCCCCTGGTGATTGTAAAAGTAGTATAATTCACAGATTGGACGTGTTAGTACAGGTTGCTCTGTCTCTCTAGAGGATCCTTGGACACCCGTGGGATGACTTTAAGCTAAATGAGACTTTAGGGAGACCCAGACGAGGCATATTACTTGCATCAAGAGATGTTAACACCTAGCTGAGGCAGATAAGTAGTTATTTCAGGTGAAAAGGGTTGACTTGTCACCAGCGGTTGATCCAAAGGAGTTAAACTGTGTGGTGGCAATGTGCCACTTGTTCCAAAAACACAGGTGGTACACACCACATTACTGACCATCAATAATGAGCCGAAGTCTAAAAAACACCTTTACCTTCCACTTCACCCTGGTACATCAATAAAATCAACTTGCTGAAACTTGAAATGTTTTTGACCTGGGGTAATTAATCACTTCATACAGTCTGACACATTGTTTGTTTTGTTTTAGAGTGGAAAGTACCGTGTTCATGCGTACTTGCGTTCAAGGCTGCAGTAAAATTCAACAAACGAATTTCAAATACAGTTGTTGTTTTTTTTTTTGTGGTGGTGGTGGTGGGGGGGGGGGGGGGGGATTTGAACACAGAAGAAAACTGGAGCACTGCACTCATAGAACAATACTAGTTTCCAATTCCACAAATTTTCACCTTGGAAAAAAATGTCCAAGGTGACGGTCCTGTTAGAAGTGACTTTCCATAACGTAAATCAGATGTGATCATATATCAGCAGGATGTATTTAGTTCATGCACCTGAATTGAAGTTGTTTTGTGTGGCGTTGTTGGGGTTTTTATTTTTTCAACTTTTTCAGTTTCTGAATTCTGTTTCAGATCATTTTCACAGAACATTGGTTTTCTCTGCTGTGCACAGTTTGTCGTTGCTTTTTGGCACTTGGTTTCCGACTGATAACTGGAAGACCAACAGGCATTTGGAACCTCCATCCAATTTTGGTGGTGTAGGTAAAGCCATAAGAGAAAAATGAGTGACTGAGGGACTTTTGATTAAGATATAATGTAAAATATACATTAAATGGGTTTTTCGATGTTAAATTTAAATGGCCACAAAATCTGTAATCTGGATCAGATCCGGATCAAACTGTGTCAGGTGATAGTGAGTGCCAGTCTGCACCTCACTTTAAAATATGAGAGTGACTGAGGCATATTTGATTAAGATATAATGTAAAATATACATTAAATGGGTTTTTCGATGTTAAATTTAAATGGCCACAAAATCTGTAATCTGGATCAGATCCGGATCAAAGTTTGTCAACCACCCTACATAACAGTCTCAAATATGAAAAAAAAAAGATCTTTTTTGACAGAGTTATGAGCATTAGAAAGTTTGTTCAGTGTTAAAGACAGAAATTTTTTCCAATTTTCCTAGATTTTTTTCTGACTTTGACCTATGACCTTGAAAACTGAATCAGTTCTTGCCTATCAGGATATGAATCTTCAGTAAAAATTTTATAATGATATATGAAAAAATTGTGAGTTACAGGCTATTCACAAACAAACGGACAAACAAACAAACAAACCAACAGGGGCGAAAACATAACCTCCTCCAACTTCATTGGCAGAGGTAATAATCAGCAGTTATGTCGATTATGGTATGTGAAGAGGTCGGGGATATCCTCATGAGGGTAGCTAAATATCATTTGGTTGTGTGTGTGTGTGTGTGTGTGTGTGTGTGTGTGTTAAGCATAATTTTTTTTGTTTTTGGGCATGGGAAGGGGGGGTTTCTTCAGCTAAATAAGAGGGAACATCTCACAAAAATGCAGGTGCCACCAACACTCTTGGACACCCTCCAATTTAGTGACATTGTGATGCTGCCCCCCCCCCCCCCAACCCAATATCCCATCTCCGTCTCTCGCGCATGCCATGTGCACATGTTTCTGTGTCACAAGACTGAGATGTGGTTAAAAGCAGGAGTTGTCGGTGGAGTTAATAAAGGCTTTAGGAGCAGCGTTTTCCCCTGGTGGTTTGGGCCCCACACACACACACACACACACACACACACACACACACACACACACACACACACACACACACACACACACACACACACACACACACACACACACACACACACACACTCTGCTTCTGTATAGTGCCTTTGTGTGTGTGTATGTGTGTGTGTGTGTGTGGTCGTGATGTTTTATAAGCTATATGTCTGCGATTCCAACATCAGCACCTGATCATCCGTTTGCAGCCACAAAGACACCCCCCCCCCCCCCCCACCACCACCTGCAATTCAAACAGTTAGTTATTATTATTACTGTTATTATTTTTACACTTTAATAGGCCAGGTCAGGTCTAGTAACGTGCTGCGTCTACACCCTTGGGGAACCAGGTCAGGTCTTGCCTGACTACCATGCAGGCAAACCTGTGGTCCATCTGTCTCTCCTGAAGGAACCTACCCATCTTTATCGTTAACCAGGCTCTGGGCTCCTCCATAATGAAGAACCTGTATACGTGCTGACACTCAGGACAATACACCACATGGTGTCACAGCTGATGCTCCCTCACTAAGCTCAGACACATCACTGGTGGTCTCTTTAAGGAAACACACATTTGGACACAGATTTTGCAGGCAGACACCAAAAGCAACCAGTTATCATCTTATGTTGTTATTTAATTTCAGAAAGAAGCAAAATAGTTGAATTAATGTAAAAACAAATATGTGATACAGAAAAACAAGCAGACAAAGAGTGGAGCACCAGAATTTAGATGTTTTTTTTTTGTTTTTTTTTTACAAATATTTAGAAAAATAAAGTTTTTTATTTTTATTTTACTAAAATACTGATATTATTGATTACTGAGAGATCTCAGATGTTGTTTGTGGAATCTGCTCGATCCACTCTAAAATTCTGCATTTTAATCCATTAGTGCTTCTGTAACTGTTGGGGCAACATCTGTTCTAGGTTTGCTACCAGAAAGCCTCTGGAGGAAAGTCTAAATTGATCATTTTAATACCTTAAGATAAAGCTATTATAGTCTTTGGTAAATAGATTTGGTGCACTTCCCCATCAAATCAAATCAAATCAATTTTATTTATATAGCGCCGAATCACAACAAACAGTTGCCCCAAGACGCCTTATATTGTAAGGCAAAAGCCATACAATAATTACGGAAAAACCCCAACGGTCAAAACGACCCCCTGTGAGCAAGCACTTGGTGACAGTGGGAAGGAAAAACTCCCTTTTAACAGGAAGAAACCTCCAGCAGAACCAGGCTCAGGGAGGGGCAGTCTTCTGCTGGGACTGGTTGGGGCTGAGGGAGAGAACCAGGAAAAAGACATGCTGTGGAGGGGAGCAGAGATCGATCACTAATGATTAAATGCAGAGTGGTGCATACAGAGCAAAAAGAGAAAGAAACAGTGCATCATGGGAACCCCCCAGCAGTCTAAGTCTATAGCAGCATAACTAAGGGATGGTTCAGGGTCACCTGATCCAGCCCTAACTATAAGCTTTAGCAAAAAGGAAAGTTTTAAGCCTAATCTTAAAAGTAGAGAGGGTGTCTGTCTCCCTGATCTGAATTGGGAGCTGGTTCCAGAGGAGAGGAGCCTGAAAGGTGAAGGCTCTGCCTCCCATTCTACTCTTACAAACCCTAGGAACTACAAGTAAGCCTGCAGTCTGAGAGCGAAGCGCTCTATTGGGGTGATATGGTACTATGAGGTCCCTAAGATAAGATGGGACCTGATTATTCAAAACCTTATAAGTAAGAAGAAGAATTTTAAATTCTATTCTAGAATTAACAGGAAGCCAATGAAGAGAGGCCAATATGGGTGAGATATGCTCTCTCCTTCTAGTCCCCGTCAGTACTCTAGCTGCAGCATTTTGAATTAACTGAAGGCTTTTTAGGGAACTTTAGGACAACCTGATAATAATGAATTACAATAGTCCAGCCTAGAGGAAATAAATGCATGAATTAGTTTTTCAGCATCACTCTGAGACAAGACCTTTCTGATTTTAGAGATATTGCGCAAATGCAAAAAAGCAGTCCTACATATTTGTTTAAAATGTGCTTTGAATGACATATCCTGATCAAAAATGACTCCAAGATTTCTCACAGTATTACTAGAGGTCAGGGTAATGCCATCCAGAGTAAGGATCTGGTTAGACACCATGTTTCTAAGATTTGTGGGGCCAAGTACAATAACTTCAGTTTTATCTGAGTTTAAAAGCAGGAAATTAGAGGTCATCCATGTCTTTATGTCTGTAAGACATTCCTGCAGTTTAACTAATTGGTGTGTGTCCTCTGGCTTCATGGATAGATAAAGCTGGGTATCATCTGCGTAACAATGAAAATTTAAGCAATGCCATCTAATAATACTGCCTAAGGGAAGCATGTATAAAGTGAATAAAATTGGTCCAAGCACAGAACCTTGTGGAACTCCATAATTAACCTTAGTCTGTGAAGAAGATTCCCCATTTACATGAACAAATTGTAATCTATTAGATAAATATGATTCAAACCACCGCAGCGCAGTGCCTTTAATACCTATGGCATGCTCTAATCTCTGTAATAAAATTTTATGGTCAACAGTATCAAAAGCAGCACTGAGGTCTAACAGAACAAGCACAGAGATGAGTCCACTGTCTGAGGCCATAAGAAGATCATTTGTAACCTTCACTAATGCTGTTTCTGTACTATGATGAATTCTAAAACCTGACTGAAACTCTTCAAATAGACCATTCCTCTGCAGATGATCAGTTAGCTGTTTTACAACTACCCTTTCAAGAATTTTTGAGAGAAAAGGAAGGTTGGAGATTGGCCTATAATTAGCTAAGATAGCTGGGTCAAGTGATGGCTTTTTAAGTAATGGTTTAATTACTGCTACCTTAAAAGCCTGTGGTACATAGCCAACTAATAAAGATCGATTGATCATATTTAAGATCGAAGCATTAATTAATGGTAGGGCTTCCTTGAGCAGCCTGGTAGGAATGGGGTCTAATAGACATGTTGATGGTTTGGAGGAAGTAACTAATGAAAATAACTCAGACAGAACAATCGGAGAGAAAGAGTCTAACCAAATACCGGCATTACTGAAAGCAGCCAAAGATAACGATACGTCTTTGGGATGGTTATGAGTAATTTTTTCTCTAATAGTTAAAATTTTATTAGCAAAGAAAGTCATGAAGTCATTACTAGTTAAAGTTAAAGGAATACTCGGCTCAATAGAGCTCTGACTCTTTGTCAGCCTGGCTACAGTGCTGAAAAGAAACCTGGGGTTGTTCTTATTTCTTCAATTAGTGATGAGTAGTAAGATGTCCTAGCTTTACGGAGGGCTTTTTTATAGAGCAACAGACTCTTTTTCCAGGCTAAGTGAAGATCTTCTAAATTAGTGAGACGCCATTTCCTCTCCAACTTACGGGAGCTGCGAGTTTGTGAGTTATATCACGGAGTCAGGCACTTCTGATTTAAAGCTCTCTTTTTCAGAGGAGCTACAGCATCCAAAGTTGTCTTCAATGAGGATGTAAAACTATTGATGAGATACTCTATCTCACTTACAGAGTTTAGGTAGCTACTCTGCACTGTGTTGGTATATGGCATTAGAGAACATAAAGAAGGAATCATATCCTTAAACCTAGTTACAGCGCTTTCTGAAAGACTTCTAGTGTAATGAAACTTATTCCCCACTGCTGGGTAGTCCACCATTAATGTTATTAAGAAATGATCAGACAGAAGGGAGTTTTCAGGGAATACTGTTAAGTCTTCAATTTCCATACCTTAAGTCAGAACAAGATCTAAGGTATGATTAAAGTGGTGGGTGGACTCATTTACATTTTGAGCAAAGCCAATTGAGTCTAATAATAGATTAAATGCAGTGTTGAGGCTGTCATTCTCAGCATCTGTGTGGATGTTAAAATCGCCCACTATAATTATCTTATCTGAGCTAAGCACTAAGTCAGACAAAAGGTCTGAAAATTCACAGAGAAACTCACACTAACGACCAGGTGGACGATAGATAATAACAAATAAAACTGTTTTTTGGGACTTCCAATTTGGATGGACAAGACTAAGAGTCAAGCTTTCAAATGATCATCATCATGGTGGAGAGTAGAGTGGACAGCGGACAGGGCCTGGTTGGTGGCGGTATGTCTTGTGGGCAAGCTGTAAACACCAAGATGTGAGTGAGAACATGGATGTTTTAAGGAGTGTGACCAGTTCCTATTGGTTGAGACCTGCTTCTATTAGAGTTTAAAGTTGTTCTGAATTGAGTCTCAGCGAATACTTAAAGAATACTTAAAGTCTTCAAGTGGAAGTCTTCCTCTCATGTTCCTTCTTTGGCCTGTGGGATCTTGTTTCCAGCACTTTCAGCCATCTTCAGGGGTATCTGAAATTTGGATGTAACCTAGACCAGCATACCTCGGGTATTAGCTAGAATATTACAACTAGTGTAGTCTGGCTGGCTTCAATGCCACCCCAGTTGTTGAGGAACCAGAACAATGTGTGGATTGCTGGAAGAAAACATTCATAGACTAAGGTCAACAACACGGACTATGTATGTATATTAAAAAATAGGCCTAGTACATATTTCATTGCATGTTGTACAGTTGCTGTCTTTGTTGAACACCACAGCATCATCCATGAATGTGTTGATAAGTAGTTTAATTTGTTTTCCTGTGCAGTATATCTTCTTTATGAACATTAGCTTCCTTTTATCATTGTCTTCATAATCCACAGTCAGTAATCCATAATCAAGTTACTATTTGACACATGTTCTGTTGCAGTATCTGACCTATGTTTTACTATGCCATGCATACATTTGTTTGACATACTGCAGATATTTGCACAAAATTTAGATATCCAGCATATACATATGTGGACTCAGCTGTCAGTCTAAACATCAAAGACTCCGTGACATCTGTGGTGGTTTGGAGATTTTATGTGATTGTTTTATTGCTTTGTTGTCTTAAGTGGAGTTGATTTTGCACATATAAACACAGATGCAGACTCTTACGCATATATTTTCATCATAAAAGTGTTGCTTTAGTTTAAAGTGCTCACCTTATCAGTCAGTTTACGTTTCTCTCTGCCTGTTTTTTCTCCCTCGAGGCTCTGGTTCGGTCGAGCGAATTACCACTCAGAAACACTTGTGGGTGCCGCTAATGAGAGCAGATTACCCCACTGCACCTCACCTGGCAGACTGCCTCCAGCCACGTTCCAACTCTGGCTCATTGAGACAGGTAGCGTCAGAACAAAAATGCACCTCCGCCCGCTACCAGTGCCCTTCCACCAATCATCTTCCACAAAACACTCCAGAGTATTGAGTAATTGTTTCAAGAAGCAAAGAATCCTGACATGATCAATCAAACTGATCACCCTTCAGGCCCGTAGCTGTTATACTCTTAAGATGGTTGTACATCTTCATTACATGATTTATGATCAAATAATTTTAACGATTTTGCCAACAAAACTCTTTCAACAATTAAATATCACATTATGATTATATCCTGCATTTACAGTCAAAACAAAGGTAATGACTGGTTGAGCTTCTAATTGAGAAAATGAAGACAAGGCAATAATTCACATTGCTGACAGCATGTACTTATTTTTGACTGTTATCATTAAATCTGTAAATCACATATCAGAACAACTCAAAGTGTGAATGTAACCACATCTAAAAAACACTAAGTATTGTTTTGGTTAATATGGGTTTGGAAACTGGGGGCCCGGAGACTCGTAAAGGCCCACATTAGTCGCATTACAGCCTACAATATGTCTTATATTGTATCATTAGAGACAAGCTACAGTACATGATCATTTTCGTCCACACATGAAAAGAGAATAGTTGGTGCAATGTGGATTTTTACATTTGCTTGGGAAGAGGATGATATGTGGACAAAAGAACATCCTGTCCATTTGTCCATCCATGCCAGGGGCCAGACCCCGAGCAGTGGATGACAACACTGAATGGTGTCAAACAGGGTTTTCTTTACAGGCTTTGTTCTTGCATAATTTGACAGTTCCACTGAATGCAGAGTTTCTGATACAGTTCAGTGTAATTCCTCTTTGTTTGCTTTTTATAAAATTCATGATGTAATTTACATTCAATGAATGCATGCCAATTTATACTGTGTATCAGTGGTTTCTGCAAAAGGCGGGTTTTCGTTATGCTCCAAATTATGCAGGCCGAAGTAGGGATGGGTATTGATAAGATTTTATCGATGTCGATGCCATTATCGATTCCGCTTATCGATCCGATTCCTTATTGATTCCTTTATCGATACTTCTTGTGAATTTTCTGTGTACTAAAAGTAGGCTTTACAGGTTTTCTATGTCAACAACATTTTAAATTGGTCACTGGATCCTTGATCTGTGGACATAAATAAAAATAAATAAAATCTGTAGTTTTTGTCAAAAGCATTTCCTTTCAGACATTTTGGCATGAATGTCTCGTCTGAGCTGAGCTCAGCCGGCTGCTGCACGTCAGCGCAGGACGTCTCATTTTGGGAGGAAAAAAAATGTTTTGATTGATTGCACTTTGTTTGTATTACAACATTTGGAAAGAAGTGTCATTTGATTTAAATGGCGTTTTGCTTTGAAGTTATTAATTCTGACTGGATTCTATCGTTCTAACTTGACTCGTCAGAGAGCCGCGCAGCGTTTGGAGCTGTGTGAACAGAACGGAGGACAATTCTCGTTTCTTTCTCCCAACAAGACAGAAGTCCCAGTTAGTAACTTTAATCTGCACAAAAGTGACTCACGATTGACATATTCAGGGATGAAAGTGGTGAAAAACAAAAAAAGCTGAAACCCAAAATTACCCCCCAACACCACCTGCAGGAAAATGTTTGAATTCTAGAAGCTGTGAAATGCAATCTGGGACTATTCCAGACGATAAACTGGAGTGAGTGCAGCATCCATTTAGTGAGAAAAAAAACAACAACTTTCTTTATTCAAATTCATTCCAGTAGTATTCTGCTCTTACTAGGATGCAGCAGTTTTCTAACTTGGCAGATAGTTCTGGAGGAAATCACTGAAAAAATTAACAAACTGAAAATATGGTTTGACCGAAACAAATTGTCATTAAACTTTAGAGTCACTAGGTGTTCACAGGAAATACTTATTTATTTCTAGATTTATTTATTTATGTTCATTGTTAGTTGGTTTTATCTTTTCTGTTGTGTTTTCTTTTATCAGGTTCTTCTTGTCTTTTTCTCTAAAATTGTATTGTAGCATTATTAGTTATTATGAGTTATTATTACTATTATTATTAATATATGACTAAAAAAAAAAAAAAAAAATGACAATTTGACTCTTTTATGACAACGAACGCTTGTCATTAATTATTATACAGAAAACATGCACACAAACATGCGAACAGCTTAATGCTAACTTTAACATTGAAAACGCCATAGACATGCTAATGTGTTAGCATCGGTCCCATTTTTAAAATACATCTATCAACTATATCAGAAGACCATAACAGGTCGGTTTAACATAAAAAGGTAAAATAGTATTCACAGACATATGCTACTTTAGGATTTTAGCAGGGAAAAATTAAGCACCTACTTCGATCTGCGAATCACTGCTTTGATGGTTCAATGTTCAAAGCAAAGCGCGGTGCAGAAAAGTTGATTACAGACCTGCTGCAGGGTCTATAATCAATGTAGAGAAATGATATTTTCCTGACAAAACGCCCCCAAAAACAACTCTGAAGGACCGATAAGGGAATTGCTAAACAAAAACGTTTATTGATGTCAGTGGATCGAATAATTTCTTAACGATACCAGAAAGGAACCGGTTCCCGATACCCATCCCTAGGCGCTAAGTACAAATTGAAGATGTACTTAATGGAAATGCATGTTTTGAAAAAAACTCTTAAATATACGGTGCATCCTGAAAGTATTCACAGTGCTTCAGTTTTTCAAGTAATTCATTTTTTCCTCAAAATTCTACTTATCACACCCCATAATGACAACATGAAAAAAGTTGTTTTTTTTTTGTTTTTTTTTTGCTTTTTTGCAAATTTATTAAAAATAAAAATTAATTAATCACACGTACAAAAGTATTCACAGCCTTTCTCAATACTTTGTTGATGTACCTTTGGTAGCAATTCCAGCCTCAAGTCGTCTTTGTCTCATAAGACCCAGAGAATTTTGTTTCTCCTGGTCTGAGAGTCCTTCAGGTGCCTTTTGTCAAACTCCAGGTGGGCTGCCATGTGCCTTTTACTAAGGAGTGGCTTCTGTCTGGCCACCATACAGGCCTGATTGGTGGATTGCTGCAGAGATGTTGTCCTTCTGGAAGGTTCTCCTCTCTCCACAGAGGGATGCTGGAGCTCTGACAGAGTGACCATCGGGTTCTTGGTCACCTCCCTGACTAAGCTTCTTCTCCCCGATCGCCCAGTTTAGACGGGCGTCCAGTTCTAGGAAGAGTCCTAGTGGATCTGAACTTCTTCCATTTACAGATGATGGAGTCCACTGTGCTCATTGGGACCTTCAAAGCAGCAGAAATGTTTCTGTTCCCTTCCCCAGATTTGTGCCTCCAGACAATCCTGTCTCAGAGGTCTACAGACAATTCCTTTGACTTCATGCTTGGTTTGTGGTCTGACTGTCAACTGTGGGACCTTATGTAGACAGGTGTGTGTCTTTACAAATCATGTCCAATCAACTGAATTGACCCCAGGTGGACTCCAATTAAGCTGTAGAAACATCTCAGCTGTGGAAACAGGTGGCACCTGAGATCAACTTTGAGCTTCATGGCAAAGACTGTGAATACTTATGTACATGTGATTTCTTAGTGTTTTTATTTTTAATAAATTTGCAAAAATCAAAAAAAAAAAAAAACTTTTTATGTTGTCGTTATGGGGTATTGTGTGTAGAATTTTGAGTGGAAAAATGAATTTACTCCATTTTGGAATAAGGCTGTAACATGACAAAATGTGGAAACAGTGAAGTGCTGTGAATACTTTCTGGATATATTTTATACCTGCAAGAGGTGGTTTCTCATGTGTTTTGGAAAAGGTTTATTTTGCAAAACTGTAATTGAAATAATTTTTCAACTATTGCAGGTCACATGATGTACAGAAAGTGTCACATGACTTTTTAAAAAATACATGAAGCCGTACATGTGAACAGAGGAAGTGATGGAGAGTTTGTTAAACCTTATACCAGATAACATTGGTGTCTGCAATGTTAGAGGACCGTTAGAAGAAGAAGCAAGCTAGGCCAAGTCATCTTAGCTTGTTTCTTCTTTGCCAAAGTCTTAATCTCATGTTCCTGTGGTGCTAAAAGGGCGATGTACTCAAAGGTCAAACAGTTAAGGGGTTCCCTGTCTTTCTTTGGCAAACTGTGACAGTCCACTCTACTGAACTCCAGTATGCAAATGCAACGAAATGGCAATATTTAGCAGGACTTACCTTCTGCTGGAACAACTGTTTGACTTACAGTTCTATCATTAAAACGCAGGGGACTGAAAACTCTTAAACATTTAATTCATGCAGATACTGTACAGAATATTAGGACAGTCTTTGGGGGCTGTCCTGACCTTGACTACTTCGATCTTAAATCCTACCACTGGAACAAGGTGTCAGACAGAGACCAACTGCTGGTGGTGGGGTGGAGGAAGTCTGCATTTCTGCCTGCAACTGCAAACAGCAGAAGCGTGTGTTAGAAGTGACATTTTAACTTGTGTGTTTAAGATTGGTTGTGGGCTGATGACTAAAATGTGGATGACCTGCTTCCTGTTAGAGATCACGCTGTTAGTGATTGATGAGGCGAAAGCTGGAACACTGAGTATTCCTGGTAGAACATATGCTACGCTACATTTCTGTTTGCATATGACTGGAATGACAGTTATCACCAGAGGACAAAACCCGGCAGTCGCATTCCATCACTCGATGGAAAGGAACAATTTGCCATCGCGTTCTGTCGAAATTCTGAAAATATTGCTTAAGTTTTATGTAATTCTGGATTGGAAACCCAGCTATTGTCTACTCATCAGGTTTTATTTTTGTCTTTGCCGGCACATCAATTGTAAAGACACCTGTTCCATCCTTGAAGCTCTGAGTTAGTCTGAAATTGACGGTGATAAAGCTGTTGTGTGCAGAGGACGTTCAGGGGCGAGCTGAGCGTTCATACAGAGTAGGTGTGCATACAAAGTGACAATGTCAAAATACAGATCGTCTTTTTTAGCCCCGCTTTTTTGTTCCTCTGAGTCTCTGCGTGCGGGGAATGAAGAAATAACAGCACTCGTTAATTCCCCCTCTGAAAGGTGCGACATGTTGAAATGTAATGACTTGGCTTGCTGAACTGAAACTGAACACTGCTTTAAACCACAGAGGTGTTGTGGATGGGAGCCGAGAGAGAAAGGGTGCACGGAGGCAACGGTTTCTTATCCAAATTAATACAGAGTCTCGCCTTTCATCAAAGCCTTTATTGAGTAATATAGACTGTTCCATCCCACAATGGCTCTTTCAGCACTCTCTTGGCAAAAGACCGCTTCAGATTCTTGTCCTTTTTTTAAATGCACTCCAAACATTTTCCTTATTTCATAAGTCGATCTAGGACCCGTTTCTGCTATTCATCTATTCCCCTTGCATCCCGTCTTTCCGGAGCCATCTTTTCACGGCCACATCATTGACAGTCTCCCACTCCGCCACCTCCCCTGGTCACCGGGGACCTCATTCTTAGTTGCACAAAAATGTCCGTCACGGATTGCTTTCCTCGCGTCCGCCTGTGAATTAGCTGTGTGATTACACTGAGCTGCTGCGGTAAAGCCCATGGTTGGATTAGGGGCTGCACCAGCTCAGGCCTGTGATTGGAGAAACCCAGCAGAGTACAGACGGACCGACCAACAGACAGCTGGAACCGCTAGCGGGCTAACTAGCCGCAGAGGAGAAGCGAGCTGAGATCTGCGTGGTGTGCAGTTGTCTCTTTGGCACATCACACTGATACTGGCTGCAGGGAAAGGCCAGCCAGATAGAGTCTGAGCCAGAAAGCTACAGAGTCGACAGTGTTTGGGCTTTGGGTTGTTATTTTTGGTTTTGGATGAATGAGGCCAGGGCTGGGGGCTGACATTAAGTTAAGTGGAGCTAGCTCCTTCTGTGCAGTGAGTGAAGTCTGTGTGGCACACTCTTGGATATGGTGTTGGGCTGAAATGTCACAACCTGTTAAGTACTTTTAGAATGGAAATGAACTGCATTGAATGCACTTTGGTGCATTACTTCCTGGTGGAGGCCAAACTAATGAAGAGTGTTTTTTTCAAACGTGGTGTGTGTATGTATATATGTATATATATATATATATATAACACATTTTATCACGAACAGGCAGTGTGACATGTGACGACGTGAAACATGAACTGGCGACCACGGGTGTGGCTATTCAACGACATGACATCAGAGTGCCATCTGGCAATAGTGACTGGAAGTCATTTGTTGCTAAGGTTCCACGTGATAGCCAACATGTAGTGCTCAGTAGTGACAACTGGGACAAAAATCTTAGGGTGTAGCTCTTTTGCACCCCGCGGAACAACAAGAACAACAAGCACCAGAGTAACAAACATGGATGTAAGCAGCCACAGCGTCCACCGCAGTCACAGCAGTCAGGGAGCGTGCAACAACAGAGGAAATCCAGTGACGACTCGGTCCCGAACAGCAATTCCTCCAACTGTCAGAGCTCACATCACAGCTACCAACGCGACAGCTACCAACGCGAGGAACATCGGAAAGACGGATACCAACGTGATGGGTACTGGCATGACATCTATGAACGCGACGGCTACGAACGCGACGGTTACGTTTGCGACAGCTACCAACGTGACAGCTACCAACGTGAGTTCTTCCAGCGCGATGCTCACCAGCGTTACGCCTATGAGTGCGACAATCAGTACAGCTGGTACACCCAAGATGATGAACAGTACAGACGCTACTACCAGCGCAACTCCCTCATCTATGCTTAGAACTCAGAATGAATGTGTAGATAAAGACATTCCAGTGCATATCGTGAATTTTAATTGCAACGGTCTTAAAAGTTCATATGGTAGTATTTTAAACATGATGAATACAAATGATTGCATGTTTGTGTGTGAGACTTGGCTTAGACCTAATGAACTGAATGCTACATGTCGCAAATTGAATAACGAGGGATATTGGTGTAACCTCAAGTTGAGTATTAACCCCGAGCAGGTTCTTGTAGGGCGACAATACGGAGGTGTCGGTTTCATATGTCGCAAAGTACCAGGACTCACTTATATCCCTCTCAAATGTGACAATGACAGGATAATGGCCATCCAATTTGTGATTGACAATAAGGTACAACTTACTGTCATAGGTTTCTACTTACCTTATCATGACGGTTCGTGTAGGCAGGTGACTCTATATAGTGAGACACTGGAAGACGTGCAATGTCTCATTGACACGAACGGCCCGCCTTCTGTGCTTGTGCTTGGTGACATGAACGCTTGTATGCCACGTGCTAACCAGCTAACGAGACATTGGTATAGGTCACATCCCTTTACAAAGTATAGTTATATGCTGTACGATTTTGTATGTCAAAATGAAATGTTCACTTGTAATTTCAAATTTAAACAGAATGTTAGTTACACCTATCAAAAGGCAGGGTCCTCTTCATATATAGATCACGTGTTTTATTCTAAATTCGCTCAAGAAAATGTTTGTGACTGTACTAATCGAACTTTTACCCCTCCGCTCCCAGGTTCCCCAGGATACTGGTCCGACGACTCCCAGTGCCAGTTATACGCTGATTATGTTGCCATTGCTGCCATTGACCTGCCCCGTGTGGATACTGACCTCATCCAGGACGCTGAGATGGCCAGGCTCCAGGTGGACTCCATGTGTAACGCCATCCAGGACGTTGTTCACCAGGCCACCAAGCACGTCACAGACGGCCGTTCATCATACCAGGGCCGACACCAGAAGAAGCACTGGTGGAACAGCGAGTGTCTTCATGCACGAGACCGCCAGCGTTTTTGGTATGGCTTATGGCGAGATGCTGGTAAACCCCAAGATGGTCACGTGCATGCCTGCTACAAGCTGTCCAAGAAGGCCTGTCGTACAGCCGTCAATACGAACATTTACCATACGTATAACCAGCTTGACTTCCTTCTAGGGCAGCGGAATATGAATAAATTCTGGAACCTCTTCAGAAGTTGCATCTAGCTCTACAGTGTGTGACATCAGTATAGACTCTCTCCATAGCCACTTCAGCAAGAAGTTTGACTATGTGAGGAATGGTGTCACTGAGACTGTCCGACGTTCCGAGTTAGTAGTCCAACAGAATTACGAGTCAGCAAAGGCACACGTGGATACAGACTTTGTGATGACCGAGGATATGCTTCTGTCGTATCTGGGTAAACTCCGTCAAGGGTGCTCTGCGGGTATTGACAGCATCACTGCTGAGCATTTGAAGGGGTCTATTGGAACTGAAGTTATTTCCACAATATGCCGCATGCTGACGTTGTGTATTTGTTATGGTATAGTTGGAGACTCCTTCACTAAAAAACTTCTCGTACCACTGCTGAAGAAGCCAAATATAGACCCGTCTACCGCAAAGCACTATCAGCCCATCATCATTTCCGCAACATTCTTGAAGCTGCTGGAGGTCCATATTCTCTCTATGTGCGGTGAGCATGAATTTCATGACCTCCAATTTGGATTTGTGGGAAGCCGAAGAACGTCCATGGCTGTGGCTATGACAAGTGACATTATTGACTATTGTGTCAGCAGAGGATCGCCCTTTTATGTTTGCGTGCTTGACACGGAAGGCGCCTTCGATGGTATTCCACATTCAGTGATGTTTGCAAAGGCGCTTGGCGTCATACTGGCGTCTTTTGGTATACTGGTACAGCAGACTTGTTGTATACATCAAATGGGACGACAGGATTAGCCACAAGATCGTTATTCGGAAGGGGACCCGCCAGGGTGGACTGTCATCCCCTTTCATCTTTAACTTGTTGTACCAGGACTTGGTGACGGGTCTGTCCTCCATAAGCCGTGGCATCGCTATAGACGGAACAACATATAATGTCTGCTGCTACGCTGATGACTTGTTACTCTGCAGCCTGACGATCTCCAGTCTCCAGGATCTAATCGATCACGCTAACAGCTATATTATCCAACATGGACTCAGCTTCAGTCCTCTGAAAACCACGTGTGTGACATTTGGTAAGATTCCCTACACCAACCGCTGTTGGACCCTTGATGGCACCAGGCTCGTTGAATCCACAGAGGTGAAGCATCTAGGAGTCACTCTCGCCAACGATGCCTGAAGTCACTTAGAAACGCGCATTCAAGCAGCCAGATGCGTATTTTACTCTCTTCAAGGTGCGGGGTTGTGTGTAAGGGGTTGTAATCCTGGCACCATCACTCATATTTACATCTCTGCTATAAGATCTGTTCTGACCTATGGTTTAGAGTGTACCTACCAGAATAAAACTGCTATGGATAGGGTTGAAGTTACCCAAAGTAAGTTTCTTAAAGCTGCTGTTGTGTGGGCCGCTGAAGAGGAGGTACTGCTGGCCCACCACCACCAGAGGGCGCCCTGCCTGGAGTGCGGGCTCCAGGCACCAGAGGGCGCTGCCGCCTTATGGGAGCAGCCTGGGTGACAGCTGTCACCCATCACTGGACACAGCTGTTCCACTCAGCACAGAGGTATATCAGGAGGACGGCGTCTCCACCTCAGTGCCGAGATATCGCCTTTAGACTGAGGTAACGTACTCTGCATTTATATTCTGATTAAAAGACTTGTTAAACCTTTTCAGGACTGCTGATTACTGAAAGCTAAATTGCTTGGATAAGTACTCACCTGCCTGCCATATTGTGACTAGAGGTGGAGGCGGCTTCTCCCCTCTCCGTTACTGGGTGCTGTCGCATCCACGCCTGTGTTGTTGCTCTCTCCCGCCAGCAGTACCGGATCCGACGAGCGGAGGCAGTGGCCACCTGGGACTTCGGGACTTGGCGGTTCCAGTATTTCCAGGGTTCGGTGGCAGAGGAGATCTGGGTGGTTTCGGTTTGACTGAGACGGACGTCTCCTACCTTCGAGCCTGCCCACACGACACCAGCGGATTCGACCCCAAATTGTGATTGTTGTATTCATTGTGCTCGTTTCACAATAGTAAACCTTGTTATTCACCTTCCTCCATTGTCCGTTCATTGCGCCCCCTGTTGTGGGTCCGTGTACCTACACTTTCACAACAGCTGCCCTTGGTTTCAAGTCCTACTGTAGGTCATCTCCTCTTCTCCAAGCATTTGTTGTCGATCATGTCAAAATATACGTCAACATCCAGAAACTATCATTGTTCAGGTCTATGTTCTTGTCGAGCTCATGTACACATGTACTGTGTAAATATCTTTTATGTCAAGCACTTCATGGTAATGAGTCATTCACGTCATCAGGAGAGAGTCGTCAAGGGAGCCATCAGGGGAGGCTTCCGTCCTGTCATTAGGAGAGTGCTAACTAGAGCACAATAGGTGCTAATTAGAGCTATTGTTTAGTCACTAGCCTATAGCAGTCAGCCTCTCGGTAGGTGGGGTCTGGTTAGGTTAAAAAAACTCCAGCTTTTGTTGGCTTCTGGTTTAATCTTCACGTGCCTTAACTAAAGCACTCCCTCTGCTGAATCACCTCTAAATTATTTACACATTATTCACTTTGTGTGTTTTTAGGAATCCGCTAGCTTAGCGCAGCTACTAGCTCTTAGCCGGTTTAGCATGGCGGCTTCTCCTGTCTCTCTTGCACTTTTCTGCTCTGGGTGTGAAATGTTTAGTTATTCCTCGGCCTCCTTTAGCAGTAATGGTACTTATAATAAGTGTAGCTTATTCGTAGCTTTGGAGGCCAGGCTGGGCGAATTGGAGACTCGGCTCCGCACCTTGGAAAATTCTACAGCTAGCCAGGCCCCTGTAGTCGGTGCTAGAAACATGGTGTCTAACCAGATCCTTACTCTGGATGGCATTACCCTGACCTCTAGTAATACTGTGAGAAATCTTGGAGTCATTTTTGATCAGGATATGTCCTTCAATGCGCATATTAAACAAATATGTAGGACTGCTTTTTTGCATTTGCACAATATCTCTAAAATTAGAAAGGTCTTGTCTCAGAGTGATGCTGAAAAACTAATTCATGCATTTATTTCCTCTAGGCTGGACTATTGTAATTCATTATTATCAGGTTGTCCTAAAGGTTCCCTGAAAAGCCTTCAGTTAATTCAAAATGCTGCAGCTAGAGTACTGACGGGGACTAGAAGGAGAGAGCATATCTCACCCATATTGGCCTCTCTTCATTGGCTTCCTGTTAATTCTAGAATAGAATTTAAAATTCTTCTTCTTACTTATAAGGTTTTGAATAATCAGGTCCCATCTTATCTTAGGGACCTCGTAGTACCATATCACCCCAATAGAGCGCTTCGCTCTCAGACTGCAGGCTTACTTGTAGTTCCTAGGGTTTGTAAGAGTAGAATGGGAGGCAGAGCCTTCAGCTTTCAGGCTCCTCTCCTCTGGAACCAGCTCCCAATTCAGATCAGGGAGACAGACACCCTCTCTACTTTTAAGATTAGGCTTAAAACTTTCCTTTTTGCTAAAGCTTATAGTTAGGGCTGGATCAGGTGACCCTGAACCATCCCTTAGTTATGCTGCTATAGACTTAGACTGCTGGGGGGTTCCCATGATGCACTGAGTGTTTCTTTCTCTTTTTGCTCTGTATGCACCACTCTGCATTTAATCATTAGTGATTGATCTCTGCTCTCTTCCACAGCATGTCTTTTTCCTGGTTCTCTCCCCTCAGCCCCAACCAGTCCCAGCAGAAGACTGCCCCTCCCTGAGCCTGGTTCTGCTGGAGGTTTCTTCCTGTTAAAAGGGAGTTTTTCCTTCCCACTGTCGCCAAGTGCTTGCTCACAGGGGGTCGTTTTGACCGTTGGGGTTTTTACGTAATTATTGTATGGCTTTGCCTTACAATATAAAGCGCCTTGGGGCAACTGTTTGCTGTGATTTGGCGCTATATAAATAAAATTGATTTGATTTTGATTTGATTCTTCTCTACAAGAGTCAAGACAGAAGTCAGACTACCAGAGCAAGAATTTTAGCTGAGGAAGCTTCTGTGATTTGAAGCGAAACATCCTCACATCAAGCAACCCAGTCCAGTAGAAGATTCAAGCTTCTCTACTATGGAAACCACCTGGACAACTGAGAGCCTACACAGAAACACTTCAGGGTCAGTTGTCTAGTCAGGCTAATCTTGCTTCAGCTGTTGTTAATATCTGCCAGGAGTATGGTATATCCTTAGCTAGATATCTATGCGACACTTCTTATAAAGGAGCTAGTAAGAGAACCATCAAAAGAACCCCTGAATGTGGTGTCGCTAACAGCGTTTGCTTCATTTTAAGTGCCGCTGGCGGCTTTGAGAGCTCAATTGTCAATGATTTATTGTCACCATTTTAATATTGTTGTGTCTGTCTATTGTTGATTTTATATATTTTATATTTTTTTCTCCATGATTTAGGAGGTTCAATAATAAGTCAATCAATCAATCAAAGTTCCACTTTAGAATTGGAATATAATATATAAGATATACCTTACTGAATTTTCATGTTATCTGTCTGGATTCATTCTGCACTATCTCAGGCCGTCCACCAGCATCCCACCCGTGTGGAGTTGTAGACCTTTGAGTCCATTTTACACCAGGGAATCCAAGTTTAATGGGTCTCAAAGCCTGTTTTGGATCGACTGTACGCCACTAAGCCACTAAGTCGGTCCTTCGAAGTTATGACAATCTCTAAATGCTGAATATTTAAGATTAATGTCTTAATATTTCCCCAGCAATGATTTATAGGTATTCAAAGGGTACAAGTGCACCTCCAGTAGGTTCTTTTTTGAACTATACAGGGAATAACAGGTTTTAACTTTTTTCCTTGTTCATTAAAGGAACCTCAAACTTCCCTCTGCACAAAGAAGCCTAATTGAAACAGTCGTCGACCCTCGTGCAGCTAATGTTCTAATGACTTCCAGCGTCTTATGTGTCAAATGGTTAAAGTACTTCGAAGGAACTTCAGTGTTGGGAGATTTATAGCTCTTCCAAAGTGAGCCGTGGTTGTAAATGCTTTGACACGTAATTCTGTCTATTGTAAGTCCACTGAGTGAAGTCAGTGGAGTCTTCAGGTGAGTCTGTGAGAAAGAGGCTCGCATTTCTACATACATCCGTTTTTATTTTAGGCTGTCTGGAGCCATAAATTAAGAAGATAGATTAAGATGTGTGCTTGCCTGTGTGTTTTGTGGTGATATGAGCCAATCCAAACAGGAGTGTTGATATCACGCTTTACTTAACTTCATTGTGCTCCGTTGTCAGCAAACACTGATCTGTAAGTGAGGGACTTTTGGCAGAAAAATAACCTGATCTGACCTCTCTGACCTCAGCTTGTGCTGCAGCTGCCATTGTAAGTTGAGCAGTGATGATATACATCCACACTGAGGTTTGAAATGGGAAATGTTGGACCAAATTCCAGTTTGTTTTCATATAGATTCAGCACAGCATGTGATTGGAGCAAAGTAATGGTGTCATGATGAACTTTGATTAACTTTGGTGTGGATTTTATCAACAGCCAATCCTGCTGCTTCTGACGCTTAAGGCAAGCATGTTAAATAATGTCCCGCACGGCTGAAGCTAACATGTACTGCAACAAATGAAAGGCATCAGGGCGATGTACATGCTGTGCAAGCACATCAAAATGTTTTTCTGAGTGTAGTGATGTCATTTCATGACAGATACGGGACATCATCACGATGTCAGCTTATGATCTAGGTAGGAACCACACTAGTATAGTCCTGAGCAGTTCATAATGCTGATCGTAGCCGCGAGTACTTTCTGGTTATCTGGTTGGGGAGAATAAGTTAAAGTCCGGGTGCAAGGCATGAAAGGAATACCATAAAATTAATGTCAAGTCAGGTAAAGACATTAACTAACAATGACATGTCACAAGCCATAACTGTGTTTAATAATTTGCAAAGATATTGTTGACCTTTTAATAAATGATGACTAGATGCAGTTAGCAGTTAATTCACTGTTTGTTCGTGCTTACTGCTGCATTAACTAATGTCAATTAATGTTGTAACGTGTTAATAGTTCACCTGGGTTAGTTAGAGTGCGACTGGGTTTGTGAGTTTACCGCATCATTTCTGCTCCCGTATGTGACGTTAGCTAAGTTAGCTCTACACTGACGTCACTATAGCCATGTCACCGAGCTGGCAGCCCCGCCCATTCCGCCGGGCCGCACGGGGAAAAGTCACTGCAGAAACAGAATGAAGAAAAAGAGCAGAGCCATGGATAAAACTGAGAAGAAAGAGAGATGGATAGGTGGCGACAGAAGAAGAAATAGAGAGGCAGAAGGACGTAAAGCGGCAGGGAGGCAGAGAAATAGCCACAGAGCAATAACCACAAAATTATCCCTTTAACATCAAGGCCAACAGCGATTATTAAGCTTTCTCCTGCTTCGGCAGCACAGTTCAGTCCGTGTAGAAGTACAATAAAGATAGTCAATTATGACTGAGAAGTATTTCTGCCTGCTGAAAATGGGTATCAGTGAGGAGTCCATTTGAAAGCTGCGTTCATTACCTTACACAATTTGATTTTTGTGAAATCTAAGCAGAATTTTTAATGGTATGCCACACTGCTCAATAATTCCACAGATAAGAGCGCAGCAGAAGGGGAGTGCAATGGCCTGTGTAAATCTGTGACTGAAGACACTGGCGTTATCGCTCTTCTGCCTCCGTCTCCATCCCTTCCTCAATCCTTCCTCTTCTCTGCTCTCATCCTTTATACTCCTCCTCTTGCCTCTTTCCCATCATTTGCTCCCTTTGGTTTTCTCTTCTTCAGCCTCTCCTTCCCCTCCACTTCTTTCTTTTCTATCCATCGCTCCACTTTCACCTTCCCTTCCTTCCGTTTGTGTCTCATAGCAACACACGGGCCACAGGAGCTCCGCCGCTGCCCTTTCTCCTTGCAAGCGACTCTGTATGGATTGTGATCGATTGTCTGCGCCTTTACACAAGCAAATTTAAATACATTTTTATCTCAACCAAACCGTTTCCACTTCTTGTTGTCCTTTTTAATAAAACGAGATAAAAGTGGGCTTCATTAAAAAGGTCACCGTTTGTTTATGCAGAGTTGTTGTGGCGGCGGCGGTGATGGCTGTTCACCGAGAGACCTTGGAGGTATATCAGCGGCGATCAGTTAGGAGCCTTTCATTACGCTCCTATACTAATAATGTTAAAAAACACACACGCATAGAAAAGATAAGGGTCCCTTTAAAAGCGGATACATTATTTAGCACAGCCAGCTAATGGCCCAGATTGTCTCGTAACATTGATACATCAGCAGATAACGGCGAGCCTTGCTCTACGCCTTTTAAAGGATGGCCCTGTGAAACCATAGATAGTGACAAGGAGAAGGGCGGGGGCATCCTCGCCGAGCCGGGCCACAAAACACTGCTCCATCAGAAAATAAGATCACCCACACCCAGGTCCAGAGGTGGAAAAAACTCAAAGGGGGAGAGGGAGGAATGGAAATCAATAACATGTTGGTCAGTATTAATCTGGCATCAATATGGCCTGTATCTTTTACTTTTCATGGTAATGGCTCCAGTGATCTCCTAAAGTGCCTCTCAAGTGGTTAGAGGGCTGGAGATACCATCTTATCAGGGCCAGGAGAGAGCACTGACCGGGGAGCATAGGTGAGGGAGACAGGGGTTGTGCCAGCAGGATCCTCGGCCAGGTTAAGGATGGTGTCTATGGGTGTTTTTCCACCCCAGGAACTGGAACTGCACCCAGGAACTAGTGCATGATTTGTGGTAGGACTATGCATATATCCACCAGAGCAACCCAGACCATTTTTTTTTTTAGGTATCAGGGACTTTTTTAGTCCTGAGCAAGAAGGTAACTGTTTTCAGTTGACCAGGGTGGTATGCAAAACCCATTTTATTAGGGTCCTTTGACCAGCTTGGACCCTGTTGTCTTTGTGCTGATTTTTATTAGCATTTTGTTTACTATTGTTTTTAATTTGTTTTGTTTTGGGCTTTTCTTTTTTTTTCTTTTTTTTTTTTTGGTACAAAAACTGATTGGCGCAGCCGAAAACCAGGCGGAGTTGAAATGTGAAATTTACAAAAAATGGACTGCTGTGATCGGTGGACGTGAGCCTGTTCTAACTGTGTAAGCCATGCGCATAATTTTTTTTCTCCCACCAATATTGCAAAATATGTGAAACTGGCCCAGACGAACCTGTCTCTGGATTTTGACGTACAAAGCCAGATTGGTATCAAAACGTTCTCTGGTTTGCAATCTCAAAATTTTAGTCAGACATAGGAAAAACTTATATTGTTGTGATCAGTGGAAATGATCTCTTGTCACTGGAATAGGCCATGCCCATTTGTGCCTTGATATATATATATTTTTTTTTTTTCCAAAATAGGATAATAAATGAACTAGTCTCTGGATTTTTGACACAGAAAGGCCAGATTGGTGTCAAAATGTTCTCTGCTTCATGACTCTGAAAAATTGGACTAGAATTTTTTTTGTCTGTTTGCAGATTTTTTTGTCTTTGACTTTGGCCATCAATCAATCAATCAATTTTTTTTATATAGCGCCAAATCACAACAAACAGTTGCCCCAAGGCGCTTTATATTGTAAGGCAAGGCCATACAATAATTATGTAAAACCCCAACGGTCAAAACGACCCCCTGTGAGCAAGCACTTGGCTACAGTGGGAAGGAAAAACTCCCTTTTAACAGGAAGAAACCTCCAGCAGAACCAGGCTCAGGGAGGGGCAGTCTTCTGCTGGGACTGGTTGGGGCTGAGGGAGAGAACCAGGAAAAAGACATGCTGTGGAGGGGAGCAGAGATCGATCACTAATGATTAAATGCAGAGTGGTGCATACAGAGCAAAAAGAGAAAGAAACAGTGCATCATGGGAACCCCCCAGCAGTCTACGTCTATAGCAGCATAACTAAGGGATGGTTCAGGGTCACCTGATCCAGCCCTAACTATAAGCTTTAGCAAAAAGGAAAGTTTTAAGCCTAATCTTAAAAGTAGAGAGGGTGTCTGTCTCCCTGATCTGAATTGGGAGCTGGTTCCACAGGAGAGGAGCCTGAAAGCTGAAGGCTCTGCCTCCCATTCTACTCTTACAAACCCTAGGAACTACAAGTAAGCCTGCAGTCTGAGAGCGAAGCGCTCTATTGGGGTGATATGGTACTATGAGGTCCCTAAGATAAGATGGGACCTGATTATTCAAAACCTTATAAGTAAGAAGAAGAATTTTAAATTCTATTCTAGAATTAACAGGAAGCCAATGAAGAGAGGCCAATATAGGTGAGATATGCTCTCTCCTTCTAGTCCCCGTCAGTACTCTAGCTGCAGCATTTTGAATTAACTGAAGGCTTTTTAGGGAACTTTTAGGACAACCTGATAATAATGAATTACAATAGTCCAGCCTAGAGGAAATAAATGCATGAATTAGTTTTTCAGCATCACTCTGAGACAAGACCTTTCTGATTTTAGAGATATTGCGTAAATGCAAAAAAGCAGTCCTACATATTTGTTTAATATGCGCTTTGAATGACATATCCTGATCAACAATGACTCCAAGATTTCTCACAGTATTACTAGAGGTCAGGGTAATGCCATCCAGAGTAAGGATCTGGTTAGACACCATGTTTCTAAGATTTGTGGGGCCAAGTACAATAACTTCAGTTTTATCTGAGTTTAAAAGCAGGAAATTAGAGGTCATCCATGTCTTTATGTCTGTAAGACAATCCTGCAGTTTAGCTAATTGGTGTGTGTCCTCTGGCTTCATGGATAGATAAAGCTGGGTATCATCTGCGTAACAATGAAAATTTAAGCAATACCGTCTAATAATACTGCCTAAGGGAAGCATATATAAAGTGAATAAAATTGGTCCTAGCACAGAACCTTGTGGAACTCCATAATTAACTTTAGTCTGTGAAGAAGATTCCCCATTTACATGAACAAATTGTAATCTATTAGACAAATATGATTCAAACCACCGCAGCGCAGTGCCTTTAATACCTATGACATGCTCTAATCTCTGTAATAAAATTTTATGGTCAACAGTATCAAAAGCAGCACTGAGGTCTAACAGAACAAGCACAGAGATGAGTCCACTGTCCAAGGCCATAAGAAGATCATTTGTAACCTTCATTAATGCTGTTTCTGTACTATGATGAATTCTAAAACCTGACTGAAACTCTTCAAATAGACCATTCCTCTGCAGATGATCAGTTAGCTGTTTTACAACTACCCTTTCAAGAATTTTTGAGAGAAAAGGAAGGTTGGAGATTGGCCTATAATTAGCTAAGATAGCTGGGTCAAGTGATGGCTTTTTAAGTAATGGTTTAATTACTGCCACCTTAAAAGCCTGTGGTACATAGCCAACTAACAAAGATAGATTGATCATATTTAAGATCGAAGCATTAAATAATGGTAGGGCTTCCTTGAGCAGCCTGGTAGGAATGGGGTCTAATAAACATGTTGATGGTTTGGATGAAGTAACTAATGAAAATAACTCAGACAGAACAATCGGAGAGAAAGAGTCTAACCAAATACCGGCATCACTGAAAGCAGCCAAAGATAACGATACGTCTTTGGGATGGTTATGAGTAATTTTTTTCTCTAATAGTTAAAATTTTGTTAGCAAAGAAAGTCATGAAGTCATTACTAGTTAAAGTTAATGGAATACTCAGCTCAATAGAGCTCTGACTCTTTGTCAGCCTGGCTACAGTGCTGAAAAGAAACCTGGGGTTGTTCTTATTTTCTTCAATTAGTGATGAGTAGAAAGGATGTCCTAGCTTTACGGAGGGCTTTTTTATAGAGCACAGACTCTTTTTCCAGGCTAAGTGAAGATCTTCCTAAATTAGTGAGACGCCATTTCCTCTCCAACTTACGGGTTATCTGCTTTAAGCTACGAGTTTGTGAGTATACCACGGAGTCAGACACTTCTGATTTAAAGCTCTCTTTTTCAGAGGAGCTACAGCATCCAAAGTTGTCTTCAATGAGGATGTAAACTATTGACGAGATACTCTATCTCCCTTACAGAGTTTAGGTAGCTACTCTGCACTGTGTTGTTATATGGCATTAGAGAACATAAAGAAGGAATCATATCCTTAAACCTAGTTAAGCGCTTCTGAAAGACTTCTAGTGTAATGAAACTTATTCCCTACTGCTGGGTAGTCCATCAGAGTAAATGTAAATGTTATTAAGAATGATCAGACAGAGGGAGTTTTCAGGGAATACTGTTAAGTCTTCTATTTCCATACCATAAGTCAGAACAAGATCTAAGATATGATTAAAGTGGTGGGTGGACTCATTTACTTTTGAGCAAAGCCAATAGAGTCTAATAATAGATTAAATGCAGTGTTGAGGCTGTCATTCTCAGCATCTGTGTGGATGTTAAAATCGCCCACTATATTATCTTATCTGAGCTAAGCACTAAGTCAGACAAAAGGTCTGAAAATTCACAGAGAAACTCACAGTAACGACCAGGTGGACGATAGATAATAACAAATAAAACTGGTTTTTGGGACTTCCAATTTGGATGGACAAGACTAAGAGACAAGCTTTCAAATGAATTAAAGCTCTGTCTGGGTTTTTGATTAATTAATAAGCTGGAATGGAAGATTGCTGCTAATCCTCCGCCCCGGCCCGTGCTACGAGCATTCTGACAGTTAGTGTGACTCGGGGGTGTTGACTCATTTAAACTAACATATTCATCCTGCTGTAACCAGGTTTCTGTTAGGCAGAATAAATCAATATGTTGATCAATTATTATATCATTTACCAACAGGGACTTAGAAGAGAGAGACCTAATGTTTAATAGACCACATTTAACTGTTTTAGTCTGTGGTGCAGTTGAAGGTGCTATATTATTTTTTCTTTTTGAATTTTTATGCTTAAATAGATTTTTGCTGGTTATTGGTGGTCTGGGAGCAGGCACCGTCTCTACGGGGATGGGGTAATGAGGGGATGGCAGGGGGAGAGAAGCTGCAGAGAGGTGTGTAAGACTACAACTCTGCTTCCTGGTCCCAACCCTGGATAGTCACGGTTTGGAGGATTTAAGAAAATTGGCCAGATTTCTAGAAATGAGAGCTGCTCCATCAAAGTGGGATGGATGCCGTCTCTCCTAACAAGACCAGGTTTTCCCCAGAAGCTTGGCCATGTGCACAGCTATTTATGTATGGGTTTTCTTTTAATGGGATTACCAAATGGCATGAAATTTGACATGTTTATGGATGGCCTCTGATAGAACCACAGTGTGAAATTTGGTGGAACTGTGCCTGTAGATGGCACTGCAAAGCATTTTTAAAAATCATTTCAAAGTTCTAACATGCTCCAAAATTCATGTAGATCTTACCTGAAAGTCTTACAAGGTGATCCCTGCTTGAGACAGGCCTGGATCTTCTAGACACAAAAACCAGGCAGAGCTGAAATGTGAAATTTACAGGTTCCATTTACTCCAGAGTCACGTCACCTCCCCCGATGAGTATATCTGGTAAAACAGAAAAAGTACCTGTTAAGTTCAGTATATGTATGATAATGAACTTGTGTGGCGCAGGAGAGTGGCACAGGAGTGGCACAGGCGGTGTCTGAAGGATCCTCCTGTTGATAAAGTTCAAGGTCCTAAAACAGCTCAAAGGAACTAAGCTGTTGGAATTAATAGGAATCTGGGTAGTTGGAACTTGAGCTCTTGTCAGATGAAGAAGCTAAGCTCCTTTGATTATCTCAGCAACCACTGGACCATCGGAACAACAAGGAACACCCAGTTGGAGATGGCTCTGGTTCCTTTGTGTTCCTAGAAGAGCAGAGAGTTTTTTTCCTGCATTCACAAGGTGCAGAAAGTAGCACTGCAGTTTACATAAGCATATCCTTAAGTTGATTTGGAATGTAGAGTGGAGTTTGTACCCCAGATGTCTTATTCTGACAGTGTTGTGTGTAGATTTCTACAAGTATCTGAGGGTATTGTTCCCACACAAATCTCAAATCACTTGTGTGTGCTTTTGATACAAGTGCTGTCAGTGTGTGATAGCTGTACATGAAATGTAACTGGATTGTGAGGCCTGACACGGTGGGTTACTGTTTCTATGCTCTGCAGAGAACGTCGTCGTGTTTCGATTCAGAATGTGCAAACTGTAAGAGATTACGGTCCAGTAACAAGTCCTTCCTTTAATAGTCAGTGGTTTCCCTTATTGGATCTTTAACAATTGAATTTACCAGACAAAGACCACAGCTGGCATGAGCCGACAAACTGTAGAACTGCAAACCGGCACAATCTGGAAGCTGCAATTCAGTGTTCTTTAGAATGAACAAAGTTTGAAAAATAAAAAAATAAAAACTGACATTTCACAACAAATGTCACTTGTTAATACAGGAACCCAGATCCACAAGTTATTCCCCTTGACTACCGTCAGCAGAAAATTAAGGTGCCTTTGAGCCAGGTCTTTAATCCACAGTTCTTCCTGGTATGCAGCTGATCACTGTGCATAGTCATCAATATGAATGTAGGCATCATTGTAAAGCTTTAACTTTAAGTGCCTGCAATTATGTGGAAATGTCCAGGCTTAGCATGAACCAGATCAAGTGGGCAATACCCCAAAACAACACCCCAAAATGGAGCATTTTTTCTTTCTACAAAACATATCAACTAGCTCCAAATTGGCACCCCAGTCAGACCAGTACGGCGTCATGGGGCTGGTTTACTGGTGCCTGGTGGTAGATGTGGTCCAGCCTACAGGGTGCACAAGGGTTTCCTCAGGGGAGAGAGGCAGGGCACATATAAGCACCGCTCTCTCTCCATGTGCCAGGCTTTGGCAGCATGCCTGACTCACTGATCCTGTTGGATGCCTTCCATTGATCCTCTTCCCCCAAACTCCCCCATTCCTCTCTTCTTTCTATTTCGACAGAATGCTGTCAAAATAGAACAGTCATAAAATAGCTTTTACTCAACCCCAACTGCAGCGCAGCATCTGCAAACGTCTAATGTGTGTCACGACCTCCAGTGGCCTTCTTTGTCATCAAATTTAATTCAAAACTGTGTACCCCTCAGACGTTAACCAGATCTGGATCAGATTCTAGAATGATTTTATATTGGTGATAAAACCCTTTTCAACATACAGTTCTCAATTTCTGCTGATTGGTCAGTGGTCCTTTGATACAAAACTGGTCTCGTTCTGGACCGTTCTTTCCTCCCGGCAGCATACATGGGGGCGGAGGAGGGGGGTCCTTTCTGATTGTGCATATCCTGAATTAAAATTAAAAATAAATAAAAGCGGAGTGTGGATTTCATAAAGTTTTGTAGAGCGAGAATTGTATTAACCCTGGCAGCAGGTCTGATCTCCTTCAGTGTGGTTTCTTTTATGCTTTATTTCCCTTGAATCTATGGAGGAACAGGCCTTGTGATGTCATAAATGTCTGCAGTTGGTGGAGGCAGTAATGTGTGGAAATTTGAATTTACTCATTAGGTTGTTTTTTTTTAACTAATTTCCTTTTCCCCAAAAAAGGATCTGAGAAATTTCATTTCTGATGAAAAGCTGTAGTGACCAACTGAAAATGAAAGAAAAGTGTGAAACTACACATATATTAAGAGACAGAGAGAGAGAATGAAGAGAAGTGTCTGCTTCAGCTACATTCATACAAAATCCTTCTGCAGTGTTGTGTAGAGGTCAATTACAGGTAAGCAAAACTACACCTGCTCCTAATTTTCCAGCATGTATTATGATTCAGTCCATCAAATGTACAACGTTCTAATAAATGTACCCTCATTATATGCCCTTTTAATTTGGAGATACACAGGATAATAGCATTTGTCTGTGTCTTTATCACTCACTGCATTTTTCCGGTGCATGTTTGTAGGGTTTTCAAAGCCTAGGAACATGAATAGAATAATTGTTGGTGATTTCTGCAGCAGTGGTGAACACCAGCCGGTTGACACTGTTAAATTAACCAGTGGGGTTGTTCTGGGGGTGAGTCTTGTCTTTGGCGTGTTTTAATAAAATCACTCCAGTGCAGCCTGAGGAATTACTCCTTCCAGCTTCCTTTGTCTCGGCCGGCTTATGCAGCCAACTAAGAGACATCTGAAATGCCCCGAAATGCAGGATATCTAATGAAAATGTTTAAAATCTCTCTGCCCATATCAACTCTTTGGGATTATCCAATATCTTTACAAATAGAGCTGATTATCCCATTAAGCTGAACTCTTACTATAAATAGTTTTTTAATACCGATGTAGATTTGTGGGGGCCGGAGCTGAGGGGTGGAGAGGAAAAGTGTTTTTTACATTTTTTTAATTTTTTTTTATTTGATGCCCCTCCCCAGCTCTCCCCGTCCGTGGTCCTTCTGTACGCGGTGAATATTCTACACTAATACCATTCTCCAAATGTCAGAATGGGAGAGCATAAAAACCCCGGCTTTATGATTTTATTTTTCACCTCCAGAGAAAAAGTCCAGAGAGGGTTTTCTTTTCTTCTCGTTGGCTCTCTCTCTCCCTCTCTGTGTGTGTCGCAGTCACTCTATCTGCTCCTGCTTCATTCTGTTCCATTTATTCATATTCAACAGTCAATCATTTCCTGTGAAAAAAGAGAGGACAGCGAGCTGAGAGAGAGAGAGAGAGAGAGAGGAGAGAGAGAGAGAGAGAGAGAAACTGGAGATTGCAGATGGAAGTGGTATTTTTTTTCATGTTCTTATCCTTACCGCATTTGAACTGGCGATGTGGAAAAGCGCTAGGAGCACCGCTTTACATAGCAGCCTCCTCTCATCAAAAGCCGCCAATCGGGCCTAAATCAGCATGCAAAATGCCACTCAACCCTGTAGCCTTTATTAAGTTTGCAGGGACTCAATTTGAGATAGCGATCGTTCCTATTAAAAAGCCAATGTAAGATAGTTTTTTTTCTATAAATCTCAGGGTGGAATGGAATTGTTAATCAGCATAGGCTGATGTGATTTCTCTGTCACAAATCCTGCCCAGGGCTCAGCAGCACACCAGCTTTACCGTAACTTTGGGCTTAGCAGTCGCCACGGAAACCAGGGGAGGAGGGCAAGGGGGTGGTGGTGGGGTAGGGGGCAGGGTGTGGGTAGGGTGATGGGGTGGGTGTGAGTCTGCTAAGCTGCAGCCCCCCCCCACCCCACCTCTGCCCTGTGTTGATGAGACGCCGCTGATAACGAGATCCTGGTTGATTGGAGGGAATCTCTTGTTTTTTGTTTTTTCTTTCTCAGCGCTGAAAATGTGAACTATGACCTATTGGTTTAATATGTAGGTTTTAAAAGTAAAAAAATAAATACATTTTGTGCAGTTTGCCTTGTTTTGGCTTACTGAAGTTTTTTTGTGTGTGTTTGTATTTTTGGTGTATAAGTGTGAAACTGGGTGCCCCCCCCCCCCGAGGTTTTAATGGGATGACAGTGGATGTGGCCCCTTGGTCTCCTCCACCGCCACACTCTTGGCCTCCGTCCTGCCTCTGGACTAAGCTGCAGACCTCGGCCCTTTTTAGGCCCCATGGTTCTTTGGATCGGTATCGTCCATGTTTGGAGAACAGTCCAGCTTAACCTCCCTAACCACATGTGCACACGCACTCACACACAGCACACGTCACTGCGTGTGCACATGTGGGAGTGGATTAAAGGATGCTGACAACAAGGAGTGAGCGAGTGGCGTCGTGCCGACGAACACGATAGACTGTCAGTTCCTGTTATCCAGTTTCAGGCGTGGCCGTAAAGAGGTCATCCAAGCTGTAGATACACACATGATGCTGAACTCTGATTGGTTCATTCGCAGGAGCGTCTGGCTGGGAGAACATGATCCCATGATGGTTTGGTGAGCCTCCTCGTTAATGCGCTCCTCAGCTGACAACCTGAACGTCTGCTGCATCGTGAGAAATGAAATGCAGCGAGGTGGCAGATCCCATGAAAACTCAACCCAAATATGCATCTTCCTTTGAATTATATGCATGTGCCAGCGTATGTACTGCGTTTGCAATCACAAGTTGATGACCTTCCCCATTAACAGAGCTGCTGCAGAGCCAATTTTCCAGGCCTTTCGGTAATTGAATGTGATTTTAATGGTGAGACGCCTGCGTGCACTGTAATCCAACACGAGTGACGGCAAGATAATACCGCAGCTCTCACGAAACCAGTGACACTGACTCGGTCCTGATTATCAGAACATAGAGAAGCAGAACCTGAGGTTTGATAAACTGTGACCGTCAGCTCTCAGAAGTGACCCGTCATGTGATGCTGTTGTCTGGGTCAACAAAGAGCTTCAGAGTTAAGAGTGTTTGTAATGATGCACAGACCCGGCCTTTGTCTCCGTCTGTGTTGTTGTAGTCTGTGGTTTGGATTAGCAGCGCTCCAACCTGGCATGAAGTCAGCGGCCGTCTCTGTCTGATGATGTCACAAAGCTTTTAGCTGATGGTTATCTGTTGGTTTGGCGGAGCATGCTGCGCTCGGCTTATCCGCGGAGTCTTGTGGCGTGGTTAACAGGCCTGTGGTGCACGGGACGGTGATTGCAGTCATCGCGCTGCCATAGGACGCATTATCAAGGCGAGTGATTGGACAGATTGCACCCCCCCACCCCCACCCGAACATCTCCTGTGAACTAACTGTTTGGCAAAAGGTCAGAACTAAACCAAACAATCTCAGGTTTCATTATCAGCTTCAGAATAAGAGCTGAAGTTCAGCAGCTATGTGTTGGAATGATGAAGGTCTCTGAACTTTGGTGAAACATTTAACCACAAATATAAAGTAAGAGTGGGAAAGAAACACAGGGTCGCCCTGCGCGCTGGCTATCAGGCCACAGCTACGTTCACATTACCAGCTGAAATGATCTAAATCTGAATTTTAACATTTTGGTACAACTGTGTTCTTTGTTGTCTCTTGACCTTTAGCACAGCAGACATTTTTTTTTAAAGAACTCAATTGTACAATAAGATGATTTTGGAAGGTTCTATGGTTGATTATTGGCCCTCCATCTGTGGTTATTTCATGAGCAACCTGAGGCTTTCCGAATAAATGCTGAGCAGTGCAACACAGAGACTGACGGCAAAGTAATACACGACCAGACAGCTGTATTTCTGTATAAATGCAATATCTTTAGTGTTTTTCTCTTATAATTTACAAACATTCACAAGAAATGAACATTTAAATTTAAAAATGCAGTTTTTATAACCAGACAATAATTCTGAGGTGATTGAAAAGACAACTTAGTGAGATGTGAGCAAACAAACAATTGATTCAGGAAAGACACAGTGACACACATTTTACTGAAACATATCAGTCAAACTTTGGTTCTGTCAAGCAGTCGGGAGGTCCTGTGGTGGGTCCTGCTGCTGCTGAATGGTGTGCAGCCACACACAGAAGATACCAAGGTAGTTGGCCAGTAATGACATTAACAGCTCACCTGTCATTATCGGCCCACTGTTGGTGAGCCATTATAGAGTATTCTCATCTCTGCCAAATATCTCCAAATACTCCTGTTGTGATGCTCCCAGGCTTTGGAGGAGTCTAGATATATGTCCTGTAAAATGCAGTGAGTGAATAGATAGATAGATAGATAGATAGATAGATAGATAGATAGATAGATAGATAGATAGATAGATAGATAGATAGATAGATAGATAGATAGATAGATAGATAGATAGATAGATAGATAGATAGATAGATAGATAGATAGATTGATTGATTAACAGATTAACATAATGAGGAAAAAACGATTCACATCAGGTGAATGTTGTTGTGACAGATCAGTTCAAAAAGTGGCTTTGTTTTGTTTATGTAGTAAACCTGTCTGCAACCTGCTGAATAGTGACACCTGCTGGGGGGTTGGTAGATGCTGGATGGAAATTAGGAGCATGTGTAGTTGAATTTAGTGACGTTTGCTGGCTCCTTGCTGGACATGTCTGCGATTGTTGCAAGGAATAATCTCATCACATGTGTGAAGAAGATCAGGAGCAGGTGTGGTTCAAGCCTGTCTCTCAGTTTCTTCTGTTTCCAAAGTCTAGACCTGGCTGACACTGAGCCCATCAACCTTGTGGTACCTGCAGCTGGGCTTGTGTATTCTATTATCCATCAACTCCTGCTCATTTAATTTTCATTTCAAGATTGGAACATCACTGTCTTCCATGTTTGTTGTTATCAGACAGCCTACAACATGCCAGCCCTGAATGACAATGTTAGTTAGAGGCATATGCACGTCAGCATTAACTCCAGTCTGTGTGTTCTCACAGCCGTCACATCACCACAGAGCAATATGAATCTAATCGAGGACCATATGTACAAAAATCAGATCTCTGTGTTTTCACTGTGATCAGTTCAATGTGGAATAATTCAGATTCGTGACACTTTTTCTGGTAGTGTAAACACAGTTTTTGAGTTTGAGGTACATCAGACACACCGTGCGCACAGTGACCTGTGTTGGTTTGCAGTCTGAATGTCAGCGTCCTGAATGTATTGACAAAACAGAACAAAAAAGTCACTGGTGAGAAAAGTTTCAGAGTTGGAATAAATTGAAATCATCACCATAACCTGTAATGTTAAGAATGTTTTTAGCAGCTGGTGAAACTTTGAAATATGACTTTATAAGAAGCACCAATCAACCAAAAATGAAACAATGCCTAAAATGTAACCCCCACCCCCACCAAAAAAAACCCAACCCCCAAAGAAAATTTGTTAAAATGAAATGTTCATTAATAAGTATAAATAAGTCAAAAGTGTGAGCAGCTTTAAAAATATATAGTTCTTTTAGGTGGACTTTCACATGATAAGAAAATCAGTTTGTATATTACAATTGTTTTATTATTGAGTAAATGATTTTATTTACTTTCATAAAGCAATTCTTATTCATCAGAATTCTAAAGTGCCTGAAACATTGACACAGTACCCTCACTCAAACTGAACAGTCAACATTATAAGGGTGATTCTTTAACTACAGGCACTATTGGCCTTGTAAATGTAATTTCCACCACACCATTGCCTTACAATATAAAGCGCCTTGGGGCAACTGTTTGTTGTGATTTGGCGCTATATACATGTGCTCTGATGTCACTGTTTATCTCCATAGAAACTACCCAAAAAATCTTTCATACAAACTGTTTAAAGGGACATTACAGTGTTGTGGTGGAAATTACAGCAATAGTGTGGGACAACTACATTTTGTTTAAAAAAAATCACAACAGTTGTATGACATTGAATACCCCAATTATGGTTTGATTATTTTATTGATATTTTATTCAGAGATATTTTAAAACATTAGAAAAAACATTTCTTTACCATTCATTTTTATCATTGAAGATCAAAAGTCTGGGTGTGGGACAAGCACAAAACGGCAATATTTGCATATAATGATGCTGAAAAAAGGTGAAAAAGTCATCATAGACTAATAGAACAAATTTCTTAACACACTTTCATTGTAAAGATAACTATAAAAGTGTGAAATTTTCCCTTGTTTCTGTTTTTCATACAATATGATCAAAGGACATAATAAGTGCCCATAGTCTAAGAATCACCCATAAACAGATCAGTCGTGGGGAGGTCATGTGATGTCCCTGTTTTGATTTTGGGATCATGATTGAATTTTTTGTCAGCCAAGGGAAGATTTGACCAAAATTAGGTTGTGATCTGAATCTGGTTTAAATTGTTTCATTAATATTTGTCTTTGCTTTGTCTTTTTAACATCTTGACATGAGATGTTCTTGATCTTGTCCTTCAACATTCTTGCCTTATGATGTCATAAAGATCTGAGGGGGATAAAAGCCTGATTTCCCACTGGCCTCCTGTGTTGGTTGATGGAGTTACACCAGCTGAATCTGAATGAAATGTCATCTATTGTTTGTGATGGTTTCACAAGACTGACGTCGATCATGAAACCGGTTTCATCTGTCCACACCAAGTTCAGACAGTTGTAGAAGTTTGGAATTCCCAAATTAGAAATGTAATCCAGATCTTCAAGATCCATCTCTCAGCACAATGGAACCAAATCTGTTTATTACTTTCAAGAAATGTTATAAACAAGTAAACAAATGGGGGTGTTTGTATTCAGGCTTTAGAGGGGGGTGGGGCTTATGTGATCACGCTGTTACTTTTGTTGTTTTTTTTTACAAAATTAAAAATAATTCAACACATCCACTCATCCATTGGCCATTAAAGGGCCTTAAGATCAATCAATCAATCAATCAATCAATTTTTTATATAGCGCCAAATCACAACAAACAGTTGCCCCAAGGCGCTTTATATTGTAAGGCAAGGCCATACAATAATTATGTAAAACCCCAACGGTCAAAACGACCCCCTGTGAGCAAGCACTTGGCGACAGTGGGAAGGAAAAACTCCCTTTTAACAGGAAGAAACCTCCAGCAGAACCAGGCTCAGGGAGGGGCAGTCTTCTGCTGGGACTGGTTGGGGCTGAGGGAGAGAACCAGGAAAAAGACATGCTGTGGAGGGGAGCAGAGATCGATCACTAATGATTAAATGCAGAGTGGTGCATCATGGGAACCCCCCAGCAGTCTACGTCTATAGCAGCATAACTAAGGGATGGTTCAGGGTCACCTGATCCAGCCCTAACTATAAGCTTTAGCAAAAAGGAAAGTTTTAAGCCTAATCTTAAAAGTAGAGAGGGTGTCTGTCTCCCTGATCTGAATTGGGAGCTGGTTCCACAGGAGAGGAGCCTGAAAGCTGAAGGCTCTGCCTCTGATTCTACTCTTACAAACCCTAGGAACTACAAGTAAGCCTGCAGTCTGAGAGCGAAGCGCTCTATTGGGGTGATATGGTACTACAAGGTCCCTAAGATAAGATGGGACCTGATTATTCAAAACCTTATAAGTAAGAAGAAGAATTTTAAATTCTATTCTAGAATTAACAGGAAGCCAATGAAGAGAGGCCAATATGGGTGAGATATGCTCTCTCCTTCTAGTCCCCGTCAGTACTCTAGCTGCAGCATTTTGAATTAACTGAAGGCTTTTTAGGGAACTTTTAGGACAACCTGATAATAATGAATTACAATAGTCCAGCCTAGAGGAAATAAATGCATGAATTAGTTTTTCAGCATCACTCTGAGACAAGACCTTTCTGATTTTAGAGATATTGCGTAAATGCAAAAAAGCAGTCCTACATATTTGTTTAATATGCGCTTTGAATGACATATCCTGATCAAAAATGACTCCAAGATTTCTCACAGTATTACTAGAGGTCAGGGTAATGCCATCCAGAGTAAGGATCTGGTTAGACACCATGTTTCTAAGATTTGTGGGGCCAAGTACAATAACTTCAGTTTTATCTGAGTTTAAAAGCAGGAAATTAGAGGTCATCCATGTCTTTATGTCTGTAAGACAATCCTGCAGTTTAGCTAATTGGTGTGTGTCCTCTGGCTTCATGGATAGATAAAGCTGGGTATCATCTGCGTAACAATGAAAATTTAAGCAATACCGTCTAATAATACTGCCTAAGGGAAGCATGTATAAAGTGAATAAAATTGGTCCTAGCACAGAACCTTGTGGAACTCCATAATTAACTTTAGTCTGTGAAGAAGATTCCCCATTTACATGAACAAATTGTAATCTATTAGACAAATATGATTCAAACCACCGCAGCGCAGTGCCTTTAATACCTATGGCATGCTCTAATCTCTGTAATAAAATTTTATGGTCAACAGTATCAAAAGCAGCACTGAGGTCTAACAGAACAAGCACCGAGATGAGTCCACTGTCCAAGGCCATAAGAAGATCATTTGTAACCTTCATTAATGCTGTTTCTGTACTATGATGAATTCTAAAACCTGACTGAAACTCTTCAAATAGACCATTCCTCTGCAGATGATCAGTTAGCTGTTTTACAACTACCCTTTCAAGAATTTTTGAGAGAAAAGGAAGGTTGGAGATTGGCCTATAATTAGCTAAGATAGCTGGGTCAAGTGATGGCTTTTTAAGTAATGGTTTAATTACTGCCACCTTAAAAGCCTGTGGTACATAGCCAACTAACAAAGATAGATTGATCATATTTAAGATCGAAGCATTAAATAATGGTAGGGCTTCCTTGAGCAGCCTGGTAGGAATGGGGTCTAATAAACATGTTGATGGTTTGGATGAAGTAACTAATGAAAATAACTCAGACAGAACAATCGGAGAGAAAGAGTCTAACCAAATACCGGCATCACTGAAAGCAGCCAAAGATAACGATACGTCTTTGGGATGGTTATGAGTAATTTTTTCTCTAATAGTTAAAATTTTGTTAGCAAAGAAAGTCATGAAGTCATTACTAGTTAAAGTTAATGGAATACTCAGCTCAATAGAGCTCTGACTCTTTGTCAGCCTGGCTACAGTGCTGAAAAGAAACCTGGGGTTGTTCTTATTTTCTTCAATTAGTGATGAGTAGAAAGATGTCCTAGCTTTACAGAGGGCTTTTTTATAGAGCAACAGACTCTTTTTCCAGGCTAAGTGAAGATCTTCTAAATTAGTGAGACGCCATTTCCTCTCCAACTTACGAGTTATCTGCTTTAAGCTACGAGTTTGTGAGTTATACCATGGAGTCAGGCACTTCTGATTTAAAGCTCTCTTTTTTAGAGGAGCTACAGCATCCAAAGTTGTCTTCAATGAGGATGTAAAACTATTGACGAGATACTCTATCTCACTTACAGAGTTTAGGTAGCTACTCTGCACTGTGTTGGTATATGGCATTAGAGAACATAAAGAAGGAATCATATCCTTAAACCTAGTTACAGTGCTTTCTGAAAGACTTCTAGTGTAATGAAACTTATTCCCCACTGCTGGGTAGTCCATCAGAGTAAATGTAAATGTTATTAAGAAATGATCAGACAGAAGGGAGTTTTCAGGGAATACTGTTAAGTCTTCTATTTCCATACCATAAGTCAGAACAAGATCTAAGATATGATTAAAGTGGTGGGTGGACTCATTTACTTTTTGAGCAAAGCCAATAGAGTCTAATAATAGATTAAATGCAGTGTTGAGGCTGTCATTCTCAGCATCTGTGTGGATGTTAAAATCGCCCACTATAATTATCTTATCTGAGCTAAGCACTAAGTCAGACAAAAGGTCTGAAAATTCACAGAGAAACTCACAGTAATGACCAGGTGGACGATAGATAATAACAAATAAAACTGGTTTTTGGGACTTCCAATTTGGATGGACAAGACTAAGAGTCAAGCTTTCAAATGAATTAAAGCTCTGTCTGGGTTTTTGATTAATTAATAAGCTGGAATGGAAGATTGCTGCTAATCCTCCGCCCCGGCCCGTGCTACGAGCATTCTGACAGTTAGTGTGACTCGGGGGTGTTGACTCATTTAAACTAACATATTCATTCTGCTGTAACCAGGTTTCTGTAAGGCAGAATAAATCAATATGTTGATCAATTATTATATCATTTACCAACAGGGACTTAGAAGAGAGAGACCTAATGTTTAATAGACCACATGTAACTGTTTTAGTCTGTGGTGCAGTTGAAGGTGCTATATTATTTTTTCTTTTTGAATTTTTATGCTTAAATAGATTTTTGCTGGTTATTGGTAGTCTGGGAGCAGGCACCGTCTCTACGGGGATGGTGTAATGAGGGGATGGCAGGGGGAGAGAAGCTGCAGAGAGGTGTGTAAGACTACAACTCCGCTTCCTGGTCCCAACCCTGGATAGTCATGGTTTGGAGGATTTAAGAAAATTGGCCAGATTTCTAGAAATGAGAGCTGCTCCATCCAAAGTGGGATGGATGCCGTCTCTCCTAACAAGACCAGGTTTTCCCCAGAAGCTTTGCCAATTATCTATGAAGCCCACCTCATTTTTTGGACACCACTCAGACAGCCAGCAATTCAAGGAGAACATGCGGCTAAACATGTCACTCCCGGTCTGATTGGGGAGGGGCCCAGAGAAAACTACAGAGTCCGACATTGTTTTTGCAAAGTTACACACCGATTTAATGTTAATTTTAGTGACCTCCGATTGGCGTAACCGGGTGTCATTACTGCCGACGTGAATTACAATCTTACCAATTTTACGCTTAGCCTTAGCCAGCAGTTTCAAATTTCCTTCAATGTCGCCTGCTCTGGCCCCCGGAAGACAATTGACTATGGTTGCTGGTGTCGCTAACTTCACATTTCGCAAAACAGAGTCGCCAGTAACCAGAGTTTGATCCTCGGCGGGTGTGTCGTCGAGTGGGGAAAAACGGTTAGAGATGTGAACGGGTTGGCGGTGTACACGGGGCTTCTGTTTAGGGCTACGCTTCCTCCTCACAGTCACCCAGTCGGCCTGCTTTCCCGGCTGCTCGGGATCTGCCAGGGGGTAACTAACGGCGGCTAAGCTACCTTGGTCCGCACCGACTACAGGGGCCTGGCTAGCTGTAGAATTTTCCACGGTGCGGAGCCGAGTCTCCAATTCGCCCAGCCTGGCCTCCAAAGCTACGAATAAGCTACACTTATTACAAGTACCGTTACTGCTAAAGGAGGCCGAGGAATAACTAAACATTTCACACCCAGAGCAGAAAAGTGCGGGAGAGACAGGAGAAGCCGCCATGCTAAATCGGCTAAGAGCTAGTAGCTACGCTAAGCTAGCGGATTCCTAAAAACACACAAAGTGAATAATGTGTAAATAATTTAGAGGTGATTCAGCAGAAGGAGTGCTTTAGTTAAGGCACGTAAAGATTACACTGGGAAACAAATCGTAATCTAGATAACTAGATCAATCTAACTGCGCAGATTAAACAGCTAACAGATACAGAAAAACACCGCTGTGCTCCGGAACAGGAAGTGATACAATATCACAGTGAGAGCCAACCACCAGTAGAGGCAAGATGGGCAACATTATATAAAATCTTAAAATGTAAGAACAAGAGAATCAAATCATGATGATCTTTTGATAAATTGGACCAATAGCAAACCTTCCTACCTACAGCCAACATTCAAGCCCCACCCACAGTTTGCAAACAGTTATACCGCTAAAGAAATAACATTAGAAAACATATTTTCTTTGTTTCTTTCTCAAGAGAATTTTTGCAAACTTGTCCCTCTAATTTGATCGACCATCAATAACAATTACAGCAAGAACAAGAAGACGACACTAATGAGGACGAGGGGAAAAGGAAGATGATAAAAACATAATAGAAGCAGGTCAGCAGCCATCTGGTTCTGATATGTCAAACTGATCCATTTTTCCACCAGCAGCCTGTACATATTAGAATCAACGCAGCATGAAATGCCGCTTTTCTGCCACCGGGGGCTCGAGGACAATCTTGTGTCTGGGAGAGAACACGTTCAAAGTACGGCACTGTTGGTGCTGTACTTTGCTTTTGGGAGTGTCGTTGCAGTATATTTCCTCTTCCTTCTCCTCTGTATGATATGTTTACCAAATACCTGTTTAGAATGCGGCGGTGGCTGCGCGGCGTGCTCCCTTCCACTCCCCGAGGATGCTCCGCGGTAAATGGCGGTATTATTTGTCAGCTCTGGCAGTGTCTTGAGGCTGCTTCAGAGAGATACAAGGAGGCAACTGATAAGGAGAGCATCAGAAGGGCAGTTAATTGCCTCCAGTCTCCGGGAGCTGGGGAATATTTAAAATCTATGGGATTAAAGGCAGATTAAAAACTGCAGAAGCACTGGGCCCAATGGCGCTTAAAGATTGCAATCAGCAAGGGTAATGGTGGAGAAGAAGGAGGAGAGAGAGCAAGAAAAAAACAGAATGAATGCTGCAGCTAGGGCGGGGGTGGGGGGTGGGGGATGACAGATAGCAAATTCAGATCCGCTCCTAATGCCCAGGGTTCCATCTTGTAAGCACGATTCATCTACGTGTAAATCATTTTTTCCCGTCTTTTCATATTCTTTTTTTATATATTTTTTTTTTATTACCCCCTCCCCTCCCCTTCTGAGGCCTGCTTTGTTGGTGTTGCTGCTGCTGCTTTTGCGGCGCCCCTTATCAATCCATCGGTGAATTAAAAGCGCTTCTCCCTGCGAGGATTAAGGAGGTTGATTCAAGATGGTACGAAAACTAGCTAATAAGTCGGAAATGTCAGAAGGGCACTCTATCGAAACTGTGTACTTTTCATAATAAAGCTGACGGGAAAGGGGTGAGGGGTAGGGGGGAGCACGGGGGGGGGGTACTGTCACGTCAGACGTGGCAGATTGAAAGACGGTGGGAAGGAGAGGAAATCCGGTTAGAGGAGGAGGTGCCTTGGTTTTTGTGTTTGGTATCGGGTGTAAAAATTGGTCACAGTCAAAGAGGAGAACAAAAGGAGGGCAAACGGCAGCTCGGGCTCACCCAATCTGAGGAAATTACGCCCTCACAGGCTGATGTGCGATCCAGAGGAGAGGGCTGTAATGTTATCATTAGCGATATTAATGACATCCGAAGCTTATCAGCGAAATCTGAAGGCATCACAAATTACAGAAGAAAGAAAAACACAGGCCACATACACTGATACGTCTGTGTTTGGGTTAAAGAGGACAAGTTGTGCCGAATCCTGAATTGTTTTCCCACCTTATCGGAAGCCCACTCACTTAATCCTGTTAATGACTACATGAGATACTTTTAGGTATCATCTCCACCATCAGCCATTCGCTTCACATATCAGCCAAAAATCTGTGGCAGCTTTTTTTTCCCTTTATAATCAGTTTTTTCCCCTCTCTCCCACTCGCTCTCCATGGAAAGATTAGCCTTATAAATTATGCATTGGTGGGTAGTCGGGGTAATCCGAAGCAGCGATAGAATCGCCATGGTGGTGAAGGGGGCATCGGCGAGGCAGCGCCACCGTCATACATATGAAACAGATGTTGGGTGACATTTTTAAAAAGTGAATCAAATCCCCTCCTCTGCTGTGTCTGGTGTTTTGTAGCGCGAGAAGAACCTGACATCCATCGCCTTCGTTTCTTCCTTCCACTGTTCTCTCGCTGACTATCTGGCTTTTCTTTCTTTTTTGCTTTAATCCTGTGGAAGCAGTGATGCACAGATTATATTCCCTCTTTAGTCGCTATATTTGTGCGAAGGAGCCAAGAAAACTGTCACTCCGTTCTGGACTAAATGCCAGTTCCGCCATCTGAAATGGCATCCAATCTGTCCTGATTAAGGTCTATTTTAAACGCCCCCCTTTTTTCAGAATTAAGCGTTTAGACAACGCTTTAAGGGGGCGGACGAAATCTGCACGTAGGTGGAAGAGGTTTGAGATTGGATCTATCTCTCCAACCTCCTCGTAGATGAATATGGACGCTCGCCGGCGATGCTCGCTGTGGCGAATACGGGTGTGATTGTTCTATAGCTGGCAGCGACCCTGAGGAGTTCTCGTCGGTGCCTTTCATGGCAGAGTGAGAAAAGACGACACAATGAAGACCATCCTTTTCATCCCGCTTTGTCTCGCTTCTTCTGCCACTTCCCACAACAGCCTCGACTCTATTCCGCCGCTTTCATGAAGGCTCCTGTTGTTGCCGTGCATTGTCACGCATTGTTTGGTACTAAAAATGAAGATAAAGCTCAGCGTAACAATGACGATGCTTTGGTTTCTGTCTGTGTTTTCTGTCTTTCTCTTCTGTCTGCTTTTGTTTTTTGATTTATCTGATTTGTGGCAGGAAATAAAGGCACCCTGAGGTCAGCAAGCGACTTATTCTGACGTGAAGGTTGAGCTGCTGATAGCTACCAATCACGACCTGGACAAATTCAGCTTCATGTTTCTTTGTCAAAGCAGGAAAAGCTTCCCGATAAAATGACAAGTGCACTGAAATGAGACAAACTGTAAAAACACACCAATCATCAGATTCCCATTAAGCCTGTTCAATCAGTGAAGTCCAATCAGCTACATTCAAAACAAAATAAAATTATCTGGTGTTGTAATCATCAACCCGCGAGCCAATCCCAGATAAGCGGTTGAAGATGAGTGTAATTGTCCGGGTGAGCTGACATTGTTTTCTAAGTTTGGGGTTTTAGAGCTTTATGTGATATAATATCTAAAACTATGCATTTGAGACAAAACTTTTTAATGTCAGTTTTTATAGACTAGTGTCAAAATATAGATCAGGTGGCTGGAGATGAAGGGGCTCAGAAGATGCCCCCCTTCTCCATGCAGGTGAAAAGCCACTTTTGAAGATGTATTTTTAAGATATTTCTACATGCTGAAATTACAGAGCTGCCTGCCAATATGGATCTGAATCCCGCTCACGCTACCTGTCTGTGTCCTTGGACGAAACACTTAATTTACATTGTCTCAGTCCAAGCGGCTACACGTGGGTGCCGGCCTTAGCTGGGCTGTAACCTACGATGGACTTGGCACTTATAGACTCTTATTTAGGTCATGCTGTGGTATCTGGGGAGAAGCTGGGGACCACTGGCCTTCAGCGGCTATATTGGACTTACTATCAACAACTTTGACCTAAACTTTCAGATATATTGAACTGCATGAAAGAAAGTGTTGCATGTTTCTAAAATCAAACCTCAGTGACATCATTCTCAGTTCAGGTAATGAAATGGCTTTTAATTTTTGATTTACATAAACGATAAATTGCTTGCAAGACTAACAGATGCTAATGTGTCAAACATGTTTTTGAGGGGAATTTAGGGCACATTTTTCTTCAGGTTTGTGACATTTGAGCCATTCATGAGCATTTTTAATAGAATAGTCACTTCACACTGGTGAACAAGTCACAAGAGAGACTCTTCTTTCTCTCTAAACTGAAGAGATTTGACACGGATTCCAGAATACAGTGTAGTTTCTGTCAGTGCCCCACCAAGAGTATTTTGACCGGGTGCATCCTGCCTTGGTATGGCCAATGCTCTTGGATGTGAAGCCGTTTATACTCCTATTCCACAGGACACCTTTCTATTATGATCCCCCATGATCCAGAAAAAGTGCAAAAACGGGATGAAGCTGCTTCCTCCAGTATGCCTCCTATCAGGCTGGCTTATAACGTACATATGTGGAACCTGCTTGAAAACAAAAGTAAAGCTGCACCCGGCTGCATTGTCAGCCAGAACCGCAACAAACACTGCTGTTGCTTCAGATTTTTACCCTGATGGAACACAGTCAAACAAGTATCATGCTATCCTCACTAGGACCACCCTGTTTAAAGATGTTTGAACATAACTGAAGCTGTTAAGACCATGAACAGTGACCGAATAATGACACAGATTCAATCAAATGGGATAAAATTTTAGAACAGCTCGAAAATTTCACCCCAATTTCAAAATTGGTGCCAATGACGGCCATAAGTACTGTGTATACCAAGTTTGTTCAAGATTAACAAAAGATGGCTCAAGAAGTTACTGTGATGCTTCAAAATGCACCCTGATTTGATATTCGGGATGAAACGGGAAGGAACGGCGCTCTGTGGAATAGGAGTATTAGATAGTGGTCAATGCTGCAGAGCCCATCATGAGGTCAAAGCTGCTGAAACTGGGACCTCTACACTCATAGCTGCAGGGTGAAGATCCAAAGGATCATCAAAGACCCTAGCCACCTCAGCCATGGTCAGTTTGCTATGCTGCCATCCAACAAGAGGTGCCAAAGCGTTCTGTCCAGAACCAACAGGCTGAGAGACCGCTTCTACCACAGAAGTCATTAGATTACTGAACTGTAGCCTGAGCTAATGACTGGACATTGTTGTTTTTACAGTAAATGTTGCTCTGTGAGAGCTTGAAAACTGTTTACAACACTGCTATCTGCTATCTCATATCCTCCTGACTACCAGGAAGAAGTCAGGAGGATATACCTGGTAGTCAGGAGGTTACGCAAGTAACAATTCTGAATTTTGAAGCTAACTAATGTATTTCTGGTTCATCAAATGGTTTGCCAAACACACTAGTTGGCTAGTTGGTGGTTTTTCCTTCCTACGGGAAGAGGCCCATCTTCATTCATCAACTGGTCTTTTGTGTGAAGGGTAGATGGGGTGATGAAGATGACTTGGGTGTGAAAAGGATCATAGTGATGGAGAGTTGCTTAGGATCAGCAACCTCACCCTGTCGTCCCTTGCTATCTTTTTGCAGTGGCAAGACAGTCTAGATGACTGGACATAGGTGAGGATGCAGTGGATGGATACCCAGCATTCTTTGTGCTTTGCAGTGCTATATAAGCATTCCATAATGCTTTGTTGGTCCACCTTCCTGCCGGTTGTACCATTCTGGTAATTTCTTCTGCACAGTCTGCTGGATCCAGTCTTTGCATGTGTAGGTAGACATACCTAACTGACACATTGGTTACTCTCACCATGGTTTAGCTGCCCAGTGGAAGCCATTGTCTGGGGTGTGGCCACTGATGCATGCAAACAGCTGGGAGCCACAGGTGAGAGCTGGGTGCCAGGTGAGACCAGAGTAGATGAACTACTCCGGAGAGCACCATGTTCCCATGTAAGATATACTAGTCCTCCCTGACACACCTGAGTTGGTTAGTTACCAGCTAGGTGGCTCCAAACAGGGTTGGTTGGGCTGAAATTCTTTGGCTAACATTGGGCTGCTCCATTGATTGTCTTACAGTGCTGACCTTATTATCACAGTGTTGGATATTAGCTCTTGAATAGTAGAACCAGACGAAGCCGAGGACAATGAGACTAAACTATTTATGGAGAATCCATCCTGTGCTGTGAATTAATATCGTATTAAAAGCCGATGGTCGATATTCTCGACAATATCAGCACACGAAGCACAGCTCTGTGACTGAGCAGTGCAAAGAAAGTGGCTAAAGAAGGGAAAAAAAAAGAATTTGAAATTTAAAAGCAGGTGACAGAGGGAGAAGAGGATGATGGAGAGCATGAGAGAAAGAGGGAGAGAGTGATGGCCTAGAGAAAGTGTGATAGTGGCAGAGGAGTGATGGAGGGAGGCGTGCGTGTCTCCAGGACCTCTGCTGAGCCCTCCCCTTTACCTGTCAGTCAAAATGGAATGAGGAGGTCTTATCTCTTTTGCACATGTGACCCCTAACCTGACCTCCCTCGCTCCTCTTCCTCTCATTTTGCCCATCTTTACCCAGCTTCCACATCCAAGCTCCGCGTGCTGCTGCCCTTCTGCTCCCTTTCACTCCAGCATCTTCCATCCTGTCTTCCCATCTTCCTCCTGTCCCACAACATTTCACACTACCCCCCAAAAAGAGTGAGAATATGGACGTCTCTGTCGTGAAAATGGGTGGTTTTTTTTTGGTTGTTTTGGACTGTGATGAATTGACAAAGTGTTCCATGGCTTATGCACTGAGATGATAATGCAGAAGAATATACAGGCTTACATGTTCTGTGTTCATAGACTTCACAAGCCTTTGACCCACTGAGTTTCAGTCTGACAGGTGCCCACTTTGGCTTTGAGTGTGTTTGACACTGAGCTTGATTACAGAACCTCATTGGTTTAGATCTGCTGTGTCTGAGATTTTAAACTCACTGTATAAACGATAGATTCCAGAGTCCATCATGTGACATTATGGGTTCAAAACCCAGATTTCAATGGGTCCAGACTGTGTTTACAAACCTGTAGCATGTGGCGCAGAATTTTTTACAAAATATAAAGTTTGATTCAGGGAGCAGGTACAATATTAAGACGATGTGAATGTCATTAATGTTTTCTTATTGTAAAATAGAAACAGTCCTGGATTTTTTAAAGAAGGATAACAACATGATTGCATGTTTATACCGTTATTTCTTGCAAGTTATTAGCCTTTAAACATTCAATCATGTTTAAATATGCTATAAATGGTATTTTTAATATGGCCGTCAATGACTACAAGTATTTACTATGAAAATATTTGGTGACATCCTGTACATAGAGAGAAGCATCACTCCATCTGTGTGTGTTGTAATCAGAGCTTTTCTGTTCTTTGTTTCAGTACCCTGACTGCCTACGTGTCCTGCTCTGTTACACTGTTACCCCACTTTGTGTTTATAAGGGCAGTTTCCCCATTGTTGAATATTCATGCCCGACCATCTAATTTATTGGCACAAAAAAATAATCAGATACTCAATCACAGGTTGATGTTTGGTGTCATCAGTGGTAAAGAAAATGTGTGGACATGTTTAAAAACTCATGACATCAGGATATATTGTCATCCAAAAACAGTGAAGAGTCATAATATTTTACAAAAGCAGGTGAATGTGGACATTCAGGTAAAATATGCAGTAATCAGGACTGACTATTCTCTGAGCAGAAGCCTCTGTGATTCTCCTCAGCAACATAAAGCCCATGAAGAGTGTGTTGTGGTCTTCAACAGAAGACTGTGTTAAGATGTCATAGTTTTGCTTTGTGGAAAAGTGTGGGCCTCAGTAGTGTTTTGCGCATGTGCGCAAGCACTTGAGTAATGGGGCTCGTATGTACTCGGGTGTACGTAATTGGCAATGACCAGCAATACTCAACAGTCATCAGTTACACTCATTGGTAGCAGTCATATCATCGTCAGAAATATGATTTTTTTTACTGCTGTTTTAATAAATCGGGGTCTATACACTCAAAAAATTAACTTGCTCAGTGAACATAAAGAAATTATGTAAAGTATTTCGACCCAAGTAAAATGTGTTAACCAAGCCAGTTTTGCTGAGTGACCTAAGTGTAAATTTGTTGGGTCAACATGATGAATTTGCGTTACTGTTACCTAATTACTATGGTTCAAGCCAACTAGATTTGAAATGGTAAATGTAGACCTAAATGTAAATTTGTTGGGTCAACATGATGAATTTGCATTATTGTTACTCAGTTACCACGGTCTAGGCCAACTGGATTTGTAAGGGTAAATATAACAAAAATAAAAATGTAAGTCGGTGTATGAGTGTGTGTGAATGGGTGAATGTGAGGCATAATTGTAAAGCACTTTGAGCGCCTGATGCAGATGGAAAAGTGCAATATAAATGCGGTCCATTTGCCATTTGGAATCGGGATGTAAATTGGCATCAAAAACCATGAATGGAAGGCCGCTCTTCAGAGAGAGTAGCATTCACATACGTACCACTGGTAATGTTGGACTGTAGCAAATTTCCATAAATTTGCCACTGAAGAAACCATGTTCACAGGGTTAACTGGCTTCTGAACAAGGTGTAGCTAACAAAGGTCTTGCTTTTGGAATGAGCTTCCCTGCTCCCTTCGCTCGATAGACTCTGTCGATGTTTTTAAAAAGCAACTTAAGACTCACCTTTTTAAAATTGCATTTTAGCTTGATTTTCTTTTAAATGTTTGTATGTGTTATTTTGTATTTATTGATTTTATCATGTGAAGCACTTTGTGACCCTGGTCTGTGAAAAGTGCTATATAAATAAAGTTTACTTACTTACTTACTTTTCTAAAAATGTGTTGCCAGTCCCTCATGTGGCTGCTCACTTTTGGCAATAAAAGCTCATCATAACACTTGGTTTCTAAATGATGTTATTCTGTTTATCATATAAAACAATGACACAATAAAAAGAAAATCTGTTTTAAAATTGTTCTGGTCAGGTATAGTAAGATTCAGTTTCTATTTCTTTGCGATTTACTTTTGGCAAAGCGTAAACTGACAGAAAACTTTTTCATCTTGACTCAGTTTCTTGCCTCTTGGCTGACGTATAAACAGAGGTGACGAGAGGAGTGATAGCGCTAATACAACAATCCCCGCGTACCTTTGTCATGCTACTCAATAATGGCTTTTGCAGTAGGACTTTGTGCCCGTCAGAAGAATTCAACAAATTGTCAGATTGTTTGAACAGCGGTACAGTTATCCATCCTGAATTACCGGCGAAGAAACTCAGTGGGAGTTTGTTCGCTCGCTCATTTCTTCCCCTCCCAGTAAAACAAACAGTCGACAGCTTTTGTGTCGCCTTTCTGTATTTTACCATTTCAAAACGTTGTCTTCTTACGGGTGATCTAAACTATAATCACCTTGACATCCGTCAAGCTTGGGCATGAAACAATACCGCCTGGATGCTCAGAACTGAACATCAATAAGCTTAGAGGCACGCTGCCTTTGCCTGATGCTGATTTACACTTTAATGCAAATAGCCAGCTTTGTACTCTCCATATGAAAGGTGTTATTAAATCTTATTTTGCATTATTCTGGGGTTGGGGGGATAAATCTATCAAAGGGTTCAGAATTCAATAACTTCTTTTTTCCCCTTGTTTTTATTTATTCACAATTTTAATTAAGTTCTGATTCGAAATGCGTTGGGGGTAAATTGGCGGCTCGTGACAGGAGAGGGAAAGAAGAAATCCTTGTGAAGCTTCCCCCTCCCTCAGTCTTCTCCTGTTTACTCACTGTCAAGAGCACTCCCTCCCCAGGAGAGTTTACTTTTTAGAGGATCTTTGGTATGCAAGACGGTGCTGCTCAATCTGCTGGTGACGTACAGTCGGCCCAGGGTGGGCTCTGGCTCGTCCAAACAAGCTTCAGGTCCACCCATTCTTAGGTCAAGTAGGGTCAATCCTTCTGAATCTGGCTCATCAGGTTGTAAATTTATGGTCCCCTTTAGGCCCCTGCCCCACCCAGGCAACTGTAGGAATCATTCCTTTGCCTACTGGCTTCATAGTTTTGCTGTATCGACTTTTCTCCTCTTTTTTTTTTTGGCCTCACAGGTAGGAGTGACTAAAAGTTAACAGAATGTGGCTGTAAGTGCCAAGTCCAAACGATCTTCAGATTTGGTGATTTTAATGTGAACTTCATGCCTGTGGTCCAGTGGAAGGAGTGTGGCTAAATGTTTGTCGAAGTCATAGCTTCTTGCTGACAAATATGCAACCTTACAAGCATCGGCGTTGGACTACCAACGACAGACTGAGGTTCAATTCCTGATATGTGCTGTGGGTTTGAACAAGGCACTTCAGTGTGCATTGTTCTAGTCCACCCAACTGTAAATGGATATTTGCCTTGCCTGAGGAAGTAACCTGCGATGGACCAGCATCCCATCCAGGGGGTGTTGCAGCACTAGTTCGACCTGCGAATCACTGCTTTGATTGGTTCAAGGTTCAAAGCAAAGCCGCGCTGCAGAAAAGTTGATTACAGACCCGCTGACAAACACCCCCCAAGTGTGCAACTGCAAAAAAGCCAACCGGACATGCTTCACGACAAATCGGCCTGACTTCATTGCAGTCACTAGTAAGTAATCAGTGGTGTCTCTGGGTGAAAACATGACTTTTTTCGTGTGTGTGTTTTTTGTAACGAGTAACGGCATGGCACATAGAAAATGTATCGGAGTAGAAGTATGCAATTAAGGTCGGAAATGTAGTGAAGTAAAAGTGAAAGTAAGCTGAATTTAAAAACTCAAGTAAAGTACAAAGTCTCCCAAAATGTACTTAAGTACAGTAGTGAAGTATTTTTACTTTGTTACTATACAACACTTTCAATATGTTTGCACTCAATAGCTCCAATTACATCCGGGAAAGCAGCTCTCACTGCAAATTGTGCTTTAATGTTGGAATGTGATGTACCTGGATGACATTCGGATGATTGTGTTCCACACAGCTGGCGTGGCTCAGTGCAGGGTTGACTGGCACACTCCTGACCAGTCGGCCAGCTCCCGCTGGAATGCCCTTGTTGTTAGGAAACCCAGCGTGGTCAGCACCTGTGTGGGCACAGACAACCCCTGGCTCCTCGCCGTATTGCGCTCTGGGCTGGCTGCAGTTCTGCGCACAACTCCAGTAACAGTGGCCTTGGTAACGGTAGTCGGCTTGTGAGCCAAGTTTTGTCATTTGTAAGTAAATCCTCGCGTTCCCTGAATACACGCTTACGTCAGATTGCACCATTTGCAACGTCCTCTGACAACACTAGTGCAGCCAGTGTTAGCGCCATTTTACGCATCACTCTGCGCATGCTTTTATATCCACCCACATAACTGCAAACACGTGGGTGTGTTAATTGTTCATCAGTGTGTCTCTGATGTGCACGTCACTCTGATGACTTCATGTTTTCACACTCTTAGCTGTTCCCAGCATGACCTCTACAAGCCGGCAGAGGAGTGGTGCGCTTCTCTCAGCACCATCCAGTGCAGAAGCCTCAATGCAGAAAGGACACATGGATGGACTGCCTGGGGGGGTACCAACCAGGACACGTAGTGGTTCCTGTCGTATGGTGGATGCTGAAATAAGTGGCACCAGGGTGTGCACCCTGACCTGGCATGCTGTGTCAGGGATAAATTAGTGTATCTTACAAATCCAGCTCACAATAAATATGACCTGTAGGCCACATCTGACTGTGCGACTGTACAGAGGGGCGGGGCAGACATTTGGAGATGGGTGGTGGGGGGTTTGGTCTGAGTGGAAGTGTCAGATGTTGGCTGCGGTCTCTGAAAACAGCCCTAAAAGCCTTGTGCTTTCAATTAAAACATCCATCACGGATTACTCGCACAAAAACATACCTTCAGCCTGCTAAGAGTGGTGCCTGTTACTTACAAAGGGTTTACAAATCCCGCCTCACTGCCTGGGGCTGCAGCGTCTCACCAGCACACATCCTCTCTGCACTCCTTTTTCTCTTCCACCACGCTCCCTCCTTTCTTCGTTCTGTCCTGCTCTTGTTCCCTCTGCTGCTCTTTGCCTGAATCAGAACGGAGGTGAGAAATGAGCCGCTGAATGAAACGGTAACCACCAGCGAAGTTATTTATAACTTGATGAATAGCGGCAGACGATGAGGCGTGCGGGACTTGTCTCAGCCTCTCACTGAAGGAATGTGGCACTGCTCGCTTCGGTCAGGCTGTCAGACAAGTTGGGAAACCCACACCGCTTCACAGACAATAGCTCACTCTGACTCCTCTAGCTCCGGCCTCGCGTTCTCCCTCCACCTCCATCGGTGCTGCCAGACAGGCCGTTTAGAGCAGTAACCAAACCCTGGCCAGTTTCTGTGTGTGTGTGTATGTGTGTGTGGCAGCCGTGCCAGGGTATTTTTCTCTATGGGCTCAGGTACACTCTTGGGCTTGAAGATATGAACCAAAGTTCTAAAACTGGCATTCTGAAGACGAGATTTAGTCCTTGAGCCAGAAGATTGTGGGAAACAATCACTGATCTATAAAAACAAAGCGGTCATGTCCCGGATCCACATCTGGAACCACATTAGGCTCAAAAGCTAATCAACACTTCCTTGGCCCAATGTACCAACCCTTTCATAAAGAAATCTGGGATATGAGCCTTACACAAACATATCGGTATCGTTGTTATTTTTGCAGAAAAGAAAGCATTTATTTTACTGAACAGCCAGTGCAGAAAAAACATCTGAATGTTGGAAATGGTGTCATTACATAATTTGTTCAGAAGAACGCAGTCCGTTGACATTGTTTATAATGTTGGCAAGCATAGCTAGCACCACATCACCCCTTGGTCATATTAGCTACAAGAGACAGTGGCAAAGCGACTAGCTGCTGTTCAGTTTCAATCACAGTGGACATTTACAGGGACAAAAGACAAGTGGTCAAGTGGTTGTTATGCATGTACGGTAGTTGGTTGTTGGTTATGTTGATAATAATTTATAATAAAGTTCATGTTTAAACTGTAAAATTTCAAACCTCAGTTACATTTGTTTGACATAAGGGTTTTATGATGAAATGTTTGAAATAGTTGACATTTTTATGTACAGTATATTGGCAGATATGTCTGCATTGTAATTTTTTTGCTCCCTAATGTTGGAACCATATCGGTTCCCCAACGATGCATATCACCAGGCTGCAGCTTTAAAGGTTTGTCTTTACACATCACTTGGCGATTGTTGGGTTTGATGAAAATATCAAGTGAAGTCTGGGAGCGCTGCATCCACGACACCACAGAACCAGTCCATCCCCACCCACATCTCTAAAATAATCATCTGTATGCCACAGCTTGGTGAAACATGGGCGACACTCATCGTGCACTTGAGAAACCACCACGTGGCCAACGTGCTGCAGCTGAGGCTTCCTCACAATTCAAGTGTCTGATGTGGGGATCTCGTCCCCCCCCCCCCCCTTTTATTGTCTTTTTTCATGTGTCCCCCCTCTGAGGACAAAACTCATCCAGTTACCATCAGTCACTTGACTTGCAAAACTACTGACTCTTCTTCAGGTAACGAGGTGGAGAAAAGAAAGAAGAAAAAGTGAGGGGCGGTTGTGAGGAAATAGGAAGCAAGAAAAGAGGAGGAGGTGCTGAGTTTGCAGTAACCACATCCCCACATCCCCCCATCCCCCCGCATCCCCCCGCATCCCACCCCCCCGGCACTCATTTCTCCCTCCCTCCTTCCTGTTTAGTGTATCATATTCATTTCCAGATAAATGTGCTCAGAGGCTACTGTTAGGCTCTGAGATATACTCCCGACTTCGAGCGCAGACGAGCGTCGATCTATTCTCCCTCCAAACCTCCCTCTCAGATCAGCCCGTGTTTACATAGCATTACCATATATTAAGCCTCGCATTTTCATGCATAGTGTCCCTGTCGCAGTTCTGACAGCAGAAGAGAGGCGAGAAGCAACTCCAGGCCCAAAGGGACGGGAGCAGCCCCGTTCCCCGCCATTGATATTCATTACAGTAGATCTACAGAGGCTGAATCTGCCTCTCGTCCCCTTGGGGACAGAAACACTTTATGTCCTTATCAGTGTTGGGAACAAGGATTTTCTCCTCAACTAACAACAACACTGGCTTCAGTGACACTGGCTCTCCCTCAGCCTCGGTTTCTTTAGGTCCCGGCAGTTAGCGCTCCTCGGAAATGCGGTTAATCTCCGCGAACACAGCCCACCTTGCTGCAGATAAGGTGAAGCCAGGGTTTGTGCAGATGACCCACACCTCCTGACATCCGCACATACACATCGGTATCCCCCATCGCTTCCTATGTGCTCTGCACACAACATCTCAGAGCAACACCGTCACCAATCTCCCATGAATTACCTTCCAGCTCCGGCAAGAAAAAGCAATCACATGTAGTGTTTGTGTGTTTGTGTGTGTATGGGCTTGTTCCTCTTGGCCGATATTGACCTTTGGACAAAAATCTAATGCTCCACATCCAAGATAGTGTGCTGTAGATACAGAAGGACCAGGCTGCAGTTACCCATTATTTATTGCATCCTGCATTAAATAGACTGTTTTCATAAACAGTTGCATTTAACGCTGCTCTTTATTTTAATATGTATTTTTGAAAATTCATATGTCCCTAATGGTGTTTGTATAGAGTGCGACTGTTTATCGTACACGCAAAAACAAAAGCTAGCTTAAACCTGGTTGGTGCTGTTGCAGATATTGTGTCATTAGTGTGTAGCAAATCACACACAAACACAACACAACTCTAAAGTTAAAGAGCTTAAAAAATTTAGTAGCATCAATTCATCATGTGATGAAACAATATTTGCAGAACGAAGAGCTCCGTGTTAACAGTCAAAACTAACAGGCTCGTAGAGTGTTAGGGCTATGCTAATTAGCGTTCAACTTTGATGACTTACTACCTGAGTAATCAGCTCGCCTTTAAGTTGATAAAGTTGAAAGTATTTTGTAGTATCCAGTCTTCTCTTCCATCTGACTGCACACGACACTGGCAGACTTTATAAAACCGTTTTACAACACGGCCAGCTGATTTTGTTGAATCCCTTTTAGGATGAAGGTTAAACACAGACACATTTGATCTGATTCCAGGAATTTCAAGAATTAGCTTTATGATATCACAAAGAACTGCCCATAATGATATTATGTGATAAAGATAGACTCTCTCTGGTTATTTCAACAATTACAAAGACACTGAATCGTGTTTTCTTTAACATGAATGTCTTAAAAGTGACGAGGAGGCCTGAGGTGACGCTGACGAGTGTGTGAAGTGCAAAAAGCAGGTGGTTTGTTCACCTGCTCGTAACACCCACTTGGGGAGTGTGCCTCGCTGCCAGTGGTTATCTGTGTGTGTGTGTGTGTGTGTGTGTGGTTTATCAGTTAAGCCTCAAACAGGGAAAGTTCATCGTCTGTATAGATGATATCACAGGGTGTTGACAGCAGACAGTCTTGGGTAAGCTGCTGTGTGAGCGCATGACAAGCAGCGTGACATTGGCTTTATGTTGTTCCTGACAGATTTGACAATTAATCACCTTTCTGACTATTTTCTGCACATGCTGGAGCTCCTGTGAAGACAAACCAGCCCACAGTGAATGAAAGCCACACGAGGTAGATGCCCTGGACTTCATAGTGGATCCGTCTGTGTTCCAAAACACCTGCACACCGTGATGCCTCAGAAATCCAGATTTTTAGAATGCAGCATTCCTCATCAGACTCATCTTAATATGGAAAAGAGCTGCAGAAAATCACCACTGAAAAATGGATCACAATAATGAGAAAATTCATAAACATGCCCATTTTCGTGAGGCCCATGCAAACCTTGAGTGACATCTGTCAAAAGAACTCACCAAAACGTTTGGTCTATGGTGCTGTAGGAGCTCCCTTATTCAGTGGAGGTCATCTTTCTTCTTCTGAATTTCAGTTGAAAAGTTGTCATCATCAGACACCAGTTAGGCTTTGCTGCTTGTTTGCCAGAAGACCCTAAATTCTACTCAGTTGGCATATAGGGTGGTCCTCTCAATGTCTTCCAATGACAACCCTCTAACATTGATCACATCCCCAATGTTATCCAGCCACCTCTTCCTTGGTCAGGGTTGTGATTCTTCCAGATAAATTTTGAAATCCGGCTTTTTCCGACCTGAAAATTAGGCTCTCGTGAATCATGCAAATCCGACTTTTTTGGCGGGGGGGGGGGGGGGGGGGGGGGCATCAAATGCACACAGTTTAACTACAAAATTTTGACCAGAAACAGAAAAACAAGTGACGGACATCATCTTGCTGGGAGGAGCTTTTTTTAGCGACTATTCAGAGTGTGGCTGGGCTGAGTCAGACACCCACAGACCCGGTCAGCGAGACACATTTGATCCAAAATCCTTCACTTTTGGATATACGTATACACACATCCAGTTTGAGCAACGGAGCTTCTGCAAATGTGTCTGAGGTGAATAATTGAGAATACATTGTGATGTTAGTACACCACTGTTTTATCGGCTAACATTAGCTTAGCCGATAAAACAGCCGAGCACAATCAGTGGATCCAGTGATTTACCCAGACTGACTCCAGATATGAGTAAATTAACTACCTTTATTTGTTTGTTGGTGGGTGATTTTTGTGGCATTTTGTAAATGCAAAAATGCGCTCCAACCTCAAAACGTACCCTTCTGAACAAATCGAGCGCACCCTCTCTTCTTCTATGGTGTTTAACAGCAGCCGGCATCCTTATTGTTGCATTGCTGCCACCTGCTGTATCAGTCTGTTATAGCAGTACTAAATCCTCTCCATGAGTCCAGTGTCTTTCAAGTATTTAAACAGCCAACCCCCCCCCCCCAACTTGACCTTATGTCTAAAATACTTCCTACAGAATCTTCTTTCAGGATGATTCTTCTAAATTCTGAGAGAAGCTGTTGCCTTTCTTTGAAATATTTCTGACAGTGCATGAGGACAAGCTGCACCGTCTCTGGCTGTGGACATTCTAAACATAGTCCAACCTGATGTTTTCCTAGGAGGAAGAGAGCACTCTTCAAGATAGTTACTTCATCCTTTCTTTTCCAGCCTCTTCTTTTACAACTATTTACTGAATCTGTCACTGTAGTAGCTGTTGAAAATAAATGTCTACCCCTAGTCTCCTGCTGCTGAGTATTTTTTCCATTGTATGTTAATTTCCTTCCAGACAATACATTTGCCCCCTGCTTTGGAAAGATTGATACTGATGTTTGTTTTTGTCATAGCTTTTTTGGCCAACATATACACCTTCTCATTTGTTGGGGTACCTCTATGCGCTGGAACCCACATCAGTGTTATCTCAGCCCCTTTTCTTGCCACATCACTATTGATAGCTGACACAGAATCAATTCGATGTGCACTGTTTGCACTGTATTTTATTAATTGTATTTAAGTAATATCACTGTGTGTGTGTGTGTGTCTGTATGTCTCGGGGGGGGGGGGGGGGGGGGGTCTACACATCACGGTCGGTGTGCCACATATTTTCCTGCTTTTTTGTCCTTTGCCAATCACAGCTATGTTGGTCTTCCTCTGGGTCTCTTTGTCGGACGTCACCACCCACGCTGCCTTGCCAGGGTCCCGATGGTATCCGTTCATGACCATGCCATCGTAGTTGGTTCTGCTCAAGCATCTTTAACAAATTCCAGACCCTCAGCTGCTCCCTGATGTCATCATTCCTCAGTTGATCTCGCCTGGTCACTCGTTGTTGTCCAGTCCGTTGTCCGTAGTCATTCCGGTCAATATTTCGTGTGTCCAATCTGTGACTCCTTCTTTCTGTCACTATATTAGATTTTGTAACACATTTAATTACTTGCAAATATGGTTACATTTGTCTTGTAGGTGTGACCAAAAGTTCACATGTCCCACAGTACCTGAACACACCACATATATGACATCAAGCCCGTTTGTCCAGATTTAATCCTGATCAGTTTAGAACCGAGTCGATCTTTTTTTTATGCCTGATTGTTGGTTGGTTTGTTATCAGGATTATGCAAGAGCTGATTAACCTGTTTGAATGAAACTTGGACTTTCTCGGATTCTGCGAACTTAAAATTTTCCGGCAGCTTGAGCCTGGACATTTTAAATGCGTCTTTTCCACAATCTGATGTTCTGCGTAGTCGAGAGTCGTTTCTGTAAATTAAATGACCTGTTACTGTCAAATAAAGCTGAAGGAGAACATTGTCAGCTAATAACGGTTATTTGCCCGGGCTAATGGCGTGATGGACAGTTTCCGCTCTTCCTTTTGTCCGTCTGTCTCCCCGTTCGTACCTGCAGGGCCCCCGAGGAAAAAGACACAGAGAGGATGGTTGTTTTAAGAGGAGGATCTCCACCTTTTTTTGTTTGAACTGAAGACATAAGCCATATTATCTTTTCATGACGGCCACAAATTACCGCTGGCTCCCCTGCTCGCCATCCACATCCACGCACGAACGCACAGACACAAGACTTGCTCTCTTTTTGCAAGACTGTCCTCCTGCTCACTTCATCCCTTTTATGCATTCAGTCTTTATGTCTTCAACGTGTCCAATACGGTGTTCGTCTCACCCAAACTAGTCCACCCAGGGGTTAAGGTCAAAAGACAGCATTAAGACCTGGTTAAACTTGGACCACGTTTCACATTTTGGAGCCCAGAAGTGGAATTTGTCTTAATGTAAGGAGTGAAATGGATATTGGCTCTCATAAGCACAGTGATAGAAGCATTTGTGTCTGTGGGTAACTTAACCCGGTCAGGGTCCTTTCTGGGCGGCGCTAATTGGCCTCTAATGATGGTCTCGGTCCGCCCTGCTTTCATAGGTGTAATTAGGCTAATGGAGGGCGCCGCTGCCAGACTCTGAGCCAGACCAGGGGTCAGTAGCCAGCGGGCCAGTGGACTGCGGCCGGGCAGCCGTGCGGCTTTGAGAACAAGGAGGCCTTTGGAGGGCGGGCGCAGGCTGAATGGCCAGCGGTAATGGCCATAGTGACAGTTGTGCTGTCGAGGGAGGACGTCTGAAAGGGGAAAGAACGCCGAAGGTTCTCAGGGTGAAGTGCAGCTGGGCGATGACAGAGTGATGGCTCGTTCCTTCCTCACGCATTTCACTGTGAGGTTTTGGTTACAGGTGGTTACTGACACGGTGCAGGACAGTGCCAGTTCCTCCAAAGTGCTCATGCCGCATCATCTAAGTCATGGTTCCACCAAAACTCACAAACCTTTAGTGAAATGTTGGTAAGGCTTCTCGGCACGGAAATTATATTTAGAAGCTGCTCATAAACAACAACAAAGGGTTGTGTACGCAGGTAACTCTGTTGTCTTGTTTTTTCTGGATCTAACGTCTGCCTTTGACATAGTTGACCACAGTATTTTATTTTATTATCCCAGCTACAGCACTTGGTGGGCATTGGTGGTACCGTGCTTGAATGGTTCCGGGCCTATCTGACAGACAGGTCATTTTCTGTGTATGTCTTTGGCTTTGAATCTTTTGTAGTCCCTTTGGCATGCGGCATCCCACAGGGCTCCATTTTGGGGCCTCTGTTGTTTTCTTTATATTTACTGCCTCTGGGGACTATTTTCGGAAGACATGGGATCTTATTTCACTGCTATGCAGATGATTGTCAGATTTATCTGCCGGTGGCTCAGAGGGATGGTCAGTCTTTAAAACGGCTTGTGATGTGTTTGAGTTTTAATGAAAAGAAAACAGAGGTGGAGGTTTTTGGACCTAGTATGCTTTGTGAGTCCTCCTCTGTTGTTTTGCGACCCCTGGAGGCATATCTTTTAAATTCTTTGGCATATTATTGTTATTATTGTTATTATTATTATTATTAGTAGTAGTAGTAGTAGTTGTTGTAGTAGTAGTAATATATATTTGAAAACAAATATATATATTTGGATGGATATATTTATTTTGTATATTATTTGTGTTTTTGGTCATAGTTCTGTTGGATTTTCTCATTTAAGCATCACTAAAATATTGAAATACAAAAAAAAAAAAAAAAAAAAAAGCCCATGGTAACAGATGAACAGTCTGGAGAAGTGAATCAAAATGATGTTCTGTGATTCCGCTTTGCAGAGAGAGCGGTGCCTGGATGTGGATGGGGGTTGTTTGGGGTTTATTGAATCCACGCTGGTGGATCAGGCTGCGGTGCTGCCGAGGACATGCGGTGCTGCATGGATGGACAAACATTTTGTGTCTGGGCACAAGCAGGGAATGTGGACTGATAATTAAATGGCAGAAACGTGCACACGCAGCCAAAGTGTTTTGTAATCCAAGAGGCTTAGTACAGCGAGGCTTCAGCACGCCAACACCACAGTCCACCACCGCCCAGATTCCATTTCAAGGGTTTCCACTTGAAGTCTTTCTTACTTAAGAAGGAAAAATGACGACACTGCACATTTATCCCATCAGTCTCCCCCCATCTTCACACCTCCCCACTCCGTCCTGCTTCACATGTTTTTTCTTGATCAGATGGCTCCAATATTCCGTTTCAATTATCTTATCTCATCCACCTCTCTGTAATTGCTCTTCTGTTATCACCTTTACTGGCTCACCTGCTTGTTGCCATGGAGACCAGCCTTGATTGGTGGTGACTGCAAAATAATGCGCGTGTGTGTGTGTGTGTGAATGTGTGATGAGCTCAGCAACAATGATGAACACACACACACACACAACACACACACACACACAACACACACTCACAAAATAAACAGTCATCATGCGGTAAACAGTCAACTTAATGAACCAATAAGAATCAGAGAAAAAGGCTCATTCCTGTGTTGCCATGTATATGTGCATTTAAGGCTTTTTTAAATGTTGTTGTTTATATCTGTTGTGCACAGACTACAAAGGTGGACAATTCTGGAACTGTACCCAGACTACACTGATATTCTTCTAATGTCATCCAGAAATGCACAAAGTTGTTGTCCAGATGCAGAAATATTTTTGGTTAAATGAACCCTGAGACACTTCCAGTTTTACACGCTACATTAAACACCAATGAATGGTGCACACATGCAGTGATCACCATGCCAGGGGTTTCTATGAGCACGCCACACATGCACCTTCTGTGTAATGGCTGCCTGTGTGTGTGTGTGTGTGTGTGTGTGTGTGTGTGTGTGTGTGTGTGTGTGTGTGTGTGTGTGTGTGTGTGTGTGTGTGTATGAATGGATGAATGTGGTGCATCGTTGTAAAGCAGTTTGACTCTTTACACCACATGGAAAATTGTGCAGTCCATTTATTTGTCAGGTGTTACTGTTATTCAGTGGCATGTTTTGCTGTTTTCTAATACAATTCTGTTATATTTGTTTAAAATGAGTGCAGTATTTTATCTCTGGAAGCTGAAGATTGTCAGCAATATGAGCAAAAGCTTGTGACATCATCATGATGGATCACACTGAGTTGTGCGTGTTTAAGGGCTGACTGAGGGGGAATTGTGACTGTAACCTGGCAACACTGGCAGCACAGGTGATGAGGTAATGCTGCAGAGCTGCACTCAGCTGAGGAATGTCAAGCATGTTCACTTCTTCCAGCCATGAGGTTTACACAAAGACAAATGCTTCAGAAAACGCCCTAAAGGAAGCTGAAATTTGGTGTGTGGGTGTGTTCATCATTTATCATTCTGATACTTATTTGTTATTTGTTATTATCTATCGTCCACCTGGTCGTTACTGTGAGTTTCTCTGTGAATTTTCAGACCTTTTGTCTGACTTAGTGCTTAGCTCAGATAAGATAATTATAGTGGGCGATTTTAACATCCACACAGATGCTGAGAATGACAGCCTCAACACTGCATTTAATCTATTATTAGACTCTATTGGCTTTGCTCAAAAAGTAAATGAGTCCACCCACCACTTTAATCATATCTTAGATCTTGTTCTGACTTATGGTATGGAAATAGAAGACTTAACAGTATTCCCTGAAAACTCCCTTCTGTCTGATCATTTTTTAATAACATTTACATTTACTCTGATGGACTACCCAGCAGTAGGGAATAAGTTTCATTACACTAGAAGTCTTTCAGAAAGAGCTGTAACTAGGTTTAAGGATATGATTCCTTCTTTATGTTCTCTAATGCCATATACCAACACAGTGCAGAGTAGCTACCTAAACTCTGTAAGTGAGATAGAGTATCTCGTCAATAGTTTTACATCCTCATTGAAGACAACTTTGGATGCTGTAGCTCCTCTGAAAAAGAGAGCTTTAAATCAGAAGTGTCTGACTCCGTGGTATAACTCACAAACTCGTAGCTTAAAGCAGATAACCCGTAAGTTGGAGAGGAAATGGCGTCTCACTAATTTAGAAGATCTTCACTTAGCCTGGAAAAAGAGTCTGTTGCTCTATAAAAAAGCCCTCCGTAAAGCTAGGACATCTTTCTACTCATCACTAATTGAAGAAAATAAGAACAACCCCAGGTTTCTTTTCAGCACTGTAGCCAGGCTGACAAAGAGTCAGAGCTCTATTGAGCTGAGTATTCCATTAACTTTAACTAGTAATGACTTCATGACTTTCTTTGCTAACAAAATTTTAACTATTAGAGAAAAAATTACTCATAACAATCCCAAAGACGTATCGTTATCTTTGGCTGCTTTCAGTGATGCCGGTATTTGGTTAGACTCTTTCTCTCCGATTGTTCTGTCTGAGTTATTTTCATTAGTTACTTCATCCAAACCATCAACATGTTTATTAGACCCCATTCCTACCAGGCTGCTCAAGGAAGCCCTGCCATTATTTAATGCTTCGATCTTAAATATGATCAATCTATCTTTGTTAGTTGGCTATGTACCACAGGCTTTTAAGGTGGCAGTAATTAAACCATTACTTAAAAAGCCATCACTTGACCCAGCTATCTTAGCTAATTATAGGCCAATCTCCAACCTTCCTTTTCTCTCAAAAATTCTTGAAAGGGTAGTTGTAAAACAGCTAACTGATCATCTGCAGAGGAATGGTCTATTTGAAGAGTTTCAGTCAGGTTTTAGAATTCATCATAGTACAGAAACAGCATTAGTGAAGGTTACAAATGATCTTCTTATGGCCTTGGACAGTGGACTCATCTCTGTGCTTGTTCTGTTAGACCTCAGTGCTGCTTTTGATACTGTTGACCATAAAATTTTATTACAGAGATTAGAGCATGCCATAGGTATTAAAGGCACTGCGCTGCGGTGGTTTGAATCATATTTGTCTAATAGATTACAATTTGTTCATGTAAATGGGGAATCTTCTTCACAGACTAAAGTTAATTATGGAGTTCCACAAGGTTCTGTGCTAGGACCAATTTTATTCACTTTATATATGCTTCCCTTAGGCAGTATTATTAGACGGTATTGCTTAAATTTTCATTGTTACGCAGATGATACCCAGCTTTATCTATCCATGAAGCCAGAGGACACACACCAATTAGCTAAACTGCAGGATTGTCTTACAGACATAAAGACATGGATGACCTCTAATTTCCTGCTTTTAAACTCAGATAAAACTGAAGTTATTGTACTTGGCCCCACAAATCTTAGAAACATGGTGTCTAACCAGATCCTTACTCTGGATGGCATTACCCTGACCTCTAGTAATACTGTGAGAAATCTTGGAGTCATTTTTGATCAGGATATGTCATTCAAAGCGCATATTAAACAAATATGTAGGACTGCTTTTTTGCATTTACGCAATATCTCTAAAATCAGAAAGGTCTTGTCTCAGAGTGATGCTGAAAAACTAATTCATGCATTTATTTCCTCTAGGCTGGACTATTGTAATTCATTATTATCAGGTTGTCCTAAAGGTTCCCTAAAAAGCCTTCAGTTAATTCAAAATGCTGCAGCTAGAGTACTGACGGGGACTAGAAGGAGAGAGCATATCTCACCTATATTGGCCTCTCTTCATTGGCTTCCTGTTAATTCTAGAATAGAATTTAAAATTCTTCTTCTTACTTATAAGGTTTTGAATAATCAGGTCCCATCTTATCTTAGGGACCTCGTAGTACCATATCACCCCAATAGAGCGCTTCGCTCTCAGACTGCAGGCTTACTTGTAGTTCCTAGGGTTTGTAAGAGTAGAATGGGAGGCAGAGCCTTCAGCTTTCAGGCTCCTCTCCTGTGGAACCAGCTCCCAATTCAGATCAGGGAGACAGACACCCTCTCTACTTTTAAGATTAGGCTTAAAACTTTCCTTTTTGCTAAAGCTTATAGTTAGGGCTGGATCAGGTGACCCTGAACCATCCCTTAGTTATGCTGCTATAGACGTAGACTGCTGGGGGGGTTCCCATGATGCACTGTTTCTTTCTCTTTTTGCTCTGTATGCACCACTCTGCATTTAATCATTAGTGATCGATCTCTGCTCCCCTCCACAGCATGTCTTTTTCCTGGTTCTCTCCCTCAGCCCCAACCAGTCCCAGCAGAAGACTGCCCCTCCCTGAGCCTGGTTCTGCTGGAGGTTTCTTCCTGTTAAAAGGGAGTTTTTCCTTCCCACTGTAGCCAAGTGTTTGCTCACAGGGGGTCGTTTTGACCGTTGGGGTTTTACATCATTATTGTATGGCCTTGCCTTACAATATAAAGCGCCTTGGGGCAACTGTTTGTTGTGATTTGGCGCTATATAAAAAAAATTGATTGATTGATTGATACTGAATTTCATACATGCAGAAAACAGAACAGGACACGAGTGTTTGGAAGAAGAACAGCAGAATAAGAACTCGGGGAGGCTGCAGAACGCATCCTTGTGTCTTCTGGCGGTTTAACTTTTGTTTGAAATGAAACTTCAGAGTGTTTGTGGGATTACAGTGGATTGGCAGACCCACAGCAGTCATATGGAGCACAGAAACCATCACTGTGTCTGCTCTTATAAACTGATGATTGGTTAAAAAAATGAATTGAAACTAAAAGTCTTCATTTGTCTGCCAGCACCAGTGTGAGAGACTTACTTTAATGGTGTAATCTGCTGGAGTTACTAATTACCTACTAAACAGTATAATCTAAACAGCAAGTATTAAAGCTACACCTCAACTTCCAGCTGGTCAGCCTGGACTGCAGGAGGCGCTACCGCTGCTTCTAATCAGCCAAAGAAGAAGAAATCCAAATAAAATATCTTTTTAATCTTTTGGAATAATCTCGAAAGGCACGTCAACAAATCAAAAATATTAAGGAACAAATTCCACGCAGTACCAAATAAATAAAAACATGATGAACATTAGTTCACTGTCACACACAGTCCACCAATGCTGTGGTGGAATTTTACAAAATGTAATTTAATTTAATTGAATTAGGTTAAAAGCATGAAGGTGTTCTCTCTTTGTATGTCACCAATTCTGGAAAAAAGCTACTTTAAAAATAATTTTTGGTGATGTTTTTTTCTATGTGAATTTGTCTACTTCCTGTATGCAGGTAAATCTGAAACACCTGTTGATCCTGGACAAGAAGGTGAACAATGAAGTTCTTTTTTGATGGAAATATTGATTTTCTTTTCAGAAAACAAAAGGTGGATATTGAGTTTGGTGGATGAATGGATCATCATCATGGTGAGTGATTATCTACACAAAGTTCCACACAGTCTGTTGTTCTGTTATGCTTTGTGTGCATGCTTCTGACTTGGTGCACGCATTTGTGCGCTTTGTTTACCTGATGTTGCACCAGCCTTGGTGCACGTTGCGTTGCTCTGTTTTATTTTGTGACTTTGTCTTGATGGCTTGATTTAAGGTGGATTTGTGATGATTTAAGGTGGATTTGTGAAGCACAGTATGTGAATTGGTCCATACCAGAATTCTGCTACTGTGCAAGACTTCCAGAAGTGTGCAAAGTCTTGGTCTGTAAGCACGTTCTCATACGTTTTGAAAATGTAACCTTTTTGTAATGCCCCTAAAGCACATAAGAGAATGTACTTTGGTGGTTGCGTGGCAGCTCAGACATCAGGTTTAGATCCTCAAATTTGCTCCAGAGGTGGGCTGTGTCTTTCCGGAATTGAAGGTGATATGTGGGAGTGGAAAGACCCTCCAGTTTGTCCTGTAATGCAGGGAACACATTTATGGGAACTGGAATGAACTTTGTGTATGTTTTTGCTTTTTGTGTGTCAGTGTCTGATGGAGACATGGTTCAACTTCATAATAATGAAGCCGTTATCATTTGAATGCAGTGAATTCCCATCTTCCACAGTTGTTTCAAGCAGTGAGTCAATAATGGTTTGATGTTTTTCCAATTGTTTAACAGCAGTTTGTGTGTGTGTGTGTGTGTTTTGGTTTTCAACCTATTTTGATTTAGCAAAAGTTGCACTTACTAAAAGGAAGCAACCTTAGAAGCATGCAAACAATCTTTGTTTGGTAGCAGCCCACAGAAATGGACGTTTATGTTCCGTAGTGTAGGTGAAGTGGAATATTCTGGAATTTGATGTGGACCAGAGTGTAATTCTGTTATTGTACCAGACTCCCAAAAGTGTGCAAAAGCTGAGGTCCAGAGCAGAAATATTGTTGAAATTAGATTAAACCTTAATCTGAAACCCTGAACCATTTCAAATAAAATTATCTGAAAGTTTGCTCGACAGCCAAGACGTCTGGCTTGGAGCCTTTATCCAACACTGGTTAAGACATGGGGGTTGGATTCAGGAGTTCAAAAAAAAATCTGTCTTTGTTCCAGTCAGCATCCTGCAAGTAATATTTATTTTGTTGTTTTGCAGTGACATTTGTTGTGTTTGCTCTATGTTCTGTGCAGTTTGGTGTTGGAAAGAGGCTCTAAACATCTCCGCTGCCTTGCAAGTGTGCAAATGACTTAATCTCAAGTGGTTGAGAGTTGGGTTTAGTATTTAATTTCCTTAAATTTATAAAACATTTGGAAATTTGAATGCTAGGTCTGCTTTTATACCATGGCTTTGCACACTGCTGGAAGTCTCGTGTAGTAGCAAAATTACAAAATTCTGATTTGGTCACTGCATTGAAGACATGTCCATGTCTATGCCCCCCTCCCTCCTCTGGATGATGTTGATTCTTTTTGTTATTTGTTTTTTGTTTTTTGGGGGGGGGGTGGGGGGGTGGGGGTTATCCTGATTCCATGTATCATTATTCGTCTGCAGACGTCCGTCTGTTATTAATTAGCCCGTAGAGTTCCTCATAACGACATGTTATTTCTCACTGACTCATTCTTTACGTGCCCCTTCATCCCTGCCAGTGTGGTGCCACTGGCAGACAGTCATTTCAGGTCTGTGTCCACGGTGAGAGTAATGACTGTATTTTGACGTGTGGCACTGAAGCTCGAGTGTGTTGACCCTTGTGTGTGCGTGTGTTTTTGGGGTCGTCGCTCCCTTCCGTTGACTGCTGGCTCACCTCGTCCATTAGGTGGGTCACAGGGAGGTGATGTTGTGCTTGAAACATACCTGTGGGGCTTTGCACACAGACACACACCTGAAATTCTTCGACACCTTTTTTATTCCCTCTCTCCCAACTGTTTTTCCAATTCGCTGACTTTACTGCCGTTGTGACAAAACCAGCATTGTGTTGGTTGAAACAGCAGTACCCGACGACTTCAGGCAGAAACATTCTTCACATTCATGATACGATGCATCATCACTGTTCACGTGACTGCCTGGATGCCAACAGTGACAGCTTCAACCAGCAGAGGGCAGATTTGTGAATAATAAGATCACTTTGTTGTCCGATTGTTGGTGTCACTCCGAAGCTCTGCACCATGAGGTCGTAGTTTATCGATAAACCAATCTCGCTGCTTTTTGCTTTGTTTTTGGTCTGGTGGATCAGTTACTTCCTTCTAGAGCCACAGTGGTTCTGAGGATGCAGAGTTTAAAGCATCACAGTCTGACATCACGCTGCCTGAAACGTTCATGAGATGAATGAAAGAGCCGTAATATCATTTATGGTGCTGAATGGTGTGAGAGACGGCAGCTTTTCTGTTTTCTCAGGGTGCAGGACTACTTTGTGTCCCTAGGGTGAATAAGAAGTCTGCGGGTCACAGAGCTTTCTCTTATCGTGTCCCTGTTCTGTGGAATGATCTCCCTGTGTCAATAAAACAGTCAGATTCTGTGGAGACTTTCAAGTCCAGACTTAAGACACACTTATTTTCCCTTTCGTATGGCAGCATACTGGCATAGTATGTTACCATGCTTTTTACTCTTTTAAATTTATTGATTAGTAAATGGAACGGGTCAGAGGGAGTTTTTTCTTACCACTGTCATCTGTGTTCTTGCTCTGGGGGTTAGTAAGGTTAGACCTGACTTGTGTGAAGTGCCTTGAGGCAACTTTGTTGTGATTTGGCGTTATATCAAATCAAATCAGTTTTATTTATATAGCGCCAAATCACAACAAACAGTTGCCCCAAGGCGCTTTATATTGTAAGGCAAAGCCATACAATAATTACGGGAAAACCCCAACGGTCAAAACGACCCTCTGTGAGCAAGCACTTGGCAACAGTGGGAAGGAAAAACTCCCTTTTAACAGGAAGAAACCTCCAGCAGAACCAGGCTCAGGGAGGGGCAGTCTTCTGCTGGGACTGGTTGGGGCTGAGGGAAAGAACCAGGAAAAAGACATGCTGTGGAGGGGAGCAGAGATCGATCACTAATGATTAAATGCAGAGTGGTGCATACAGAGCAAAAGAGAAAGAAACACTCAGTGCATCATGGGAACCCCCCAGCAGTCTAAGTCTATAGCAGCATAACTAAGTGATGGTTCAGGGTCACCTGATCCAGCCCTAACTATAAGCTTTAGCAAAAAGGAAAGTTTTAAGCCTAATCTTAAAAGTAGAGAGGGTGTCTGTCTCCCTGATCTGAATTGGGAGCTGGTTCCACAGGAGAGGAGCCTGAAAGCTGAAGGCTCTGCCTCCCATTCTACTCTTACAAACCCTAGGAACTACAAGTAAGCCTGCAGTCTGAGAGCGAAGTGCTCTATTGGGGTGATATGGTACTACGAGGTCCCTAAGATAAGATGGGACCTGATTATTCAAAACCTTATAAGTAAGAAGAATTTTAAATTCTATTCTAGAATTAACAGGAAGCCAATGAAGAGAGGCCAATGTGGGTGAGATATGCTCTCTCCTTCTAGTCCCCGTCAGTACTCTAGCTGCAGCATTTTGAATTAACTGAAGGCTTTTCAGGGAACTTTTAGGACAACCTGATAATAATGAATTACAATACTCCAGCCTAGAGGAAATAAATGCATGAATTAGTTTTTCAGCATCACTCTGAGACAAGACCTTTCTAATTTTAGAGATATTGCACAAATGCAAAAAAGCAGTCCTACATATTTGTTTAATATGCACATTGAACGACATATCCTGATCAAAAATGACTCCAAGATTTCTCACAGTATTACTAGAGGTCAGGGTAATGCCATCCAGAGTAAGGATCTGGTTAGACACCATGTTTCTAAGATTTGTGGGGCCAAGTACAATAACTTCAGTTTTATCTGAGTTTAAAAGCAGGAAATTAGAGGTCATCCATGTCTTTATGTCTGTAAGACAATCCTGCAGTTTAACTAATTGGTGTGTGTCCTCTGGCTTCATGGATAGATAAAGCTGGGTATCATCTGCGTAACAATGAAAATTTAAGCAATGCCGTCTAATAATACTGCCTAAGGGAAACATGTATAAAGTTAATAAAATTGGTCCTAGCACAGAACCTTGTGGAACTCCATAATTAACCTTAGTCTGTGAAGAAGATTCCCCATTTACATGAACAAATTGTAATCTATTAGATAAATATGATTCAAACCACCACAGCGCAGTGCCTTTAATACCTATGGCATGCTCTGATCTCTGTAATAAAATTTTATGGTCAACAGTATCAAAAGCAGCACTGAGGTCTAACAGAACAAGCATAGAGATGAGTCCACTGTCTGAGGCCATAAGAAGATCATTGTAACCTTCACTAATGCTGTTTCTGTACTATGATGAATTCTAAAACCTGACTGAAACTCTTCAAATAGACCATTCCTCTGCAGATGATCAGTTAGCTGTTTTACAACTACCCTTTCAAGAATTTTTGAGAGAAAAGGAAGGTTGGAGATTGGCCTATAATTAGCTAAGATAGCTGGGTCAAGTGATGGCTTTTTAAGTAATGGTTTAATTACTGCCACCTTAAAAGCCTGTGGTACATAGCCAACTAATAAAGATAGATTGATCATATTTAAGATCGAAGCATTAATTAATGGTAGGGTTTCCTTGAGCATCCTGGTAGGAATGGGGTCTAATAGACATGTTGATGGTTTGGAGGAAGTAACTAATGAAAATAACTCAGAACAATCGGAGAGAAAGAGTCTAACCAAATACCGGCATCACTGAAAGCAGCCAAAGATAACGATACGTCTTTGGGATGGTTATGAGTAATTTTTTCTCTAATGGTTAAAATTTTATTAGCAAAGAAAGTCATGAAGTCATTACTAGTTAAAGTTAAAGGAATACTCGGCTCAATAGAGCTCTGACTCTTTGTCAGCCTGGTTACAGTGCTGAAAAGAAACCTGGGGTTCTTATTTTCTTCAATTAGTGATGAGTAGTAAGATGTCCTAGCTTTACGGAGGGCTTTTTTATAGAGCAACAGACTCTTTTTCCAGGCTAAGTGAAGATCTTCTAAATTAGTGAGGCGCCATTTCCTCTCCAACTTACGGTTATCTGCTTTAAGCTGCGAGTTTGTGAGTTATACCACGGAGGCAGGCACTTCTGATTTAAAGCTCTCTTTTTTAGAGGAGCTACAGCATCCAAAGTTGTCTTCAATGAGGATGTAAAACTATTGACGAGATACTCTATCTCACTTACAGAGTTTAGGTAGCTACTCTGCACTGTGTTGGTATATGGCATTAGAGAACATAAAGAAGGATTCATATCCTTAAACCTAGTTACAGCTCTTTCTGAAAGACTTCTAGTGTAGTGAAACTTATTCCCCACTGCTGGGTAGTCCATCAGAGTAAATGTAAATGTTATTAAGAAATGATCAGACAGAAGGGAGTTTTCAGGGAATACTGTTAAGTCTTCAATTTCCATACCATAAGTCAGAACAAGATCTAAGATATGATTAAAGTGGTGGGTGGACTCATTTACATTTTGAGCAAAGCCAATTGAGTCTAATAATAGATTAAATGCAGTGTTGAGGCTGTCATTCTCAGCATCTGTGTGGATGTTAAAATCGCCCACTATAATTATCTTATCTGAGCTAAGCACTAAGTCAGACAAAAGGTCTGAAAATTCACAAACTCACAGTAATGACCAGGTGGACGATAGATAATAACAAATAAAACTGGTTTTTGGGACTTCCAATTTGGATGGACAAGACTAAGAGTCAAGCTTTCAAATGAATTAAAGCTCTGTCTAGGTTTTTGATTAATTAATAAGCTGGAATGGAAGATTGCTGCTAATCCTCCGCCTCGGCCCGTGCTACGAGCATTCTGGCAGTTAATGTGACTCGGGGGTGTTGACTCATTTAAACTAACATATTCATCCTGCTGTAACCAGGATGTCTGTAAGGCAGAATAAATCAATATGTTGATCAATTATGATATCATTTACTAACAGGAACTTAGAAGAGAGAGACCTAATGTTTAATAGACCACATTTAACTGTTTTAGTCTGTGGTGCAGTTGAAGGTGCTATATTATTTTTTCTTTTTGAATTTTTATGCTTAAATAGATTTTTGCTGGTTATTGGTAGTCTGGGAGCAGGCACCGTCTCTACAGGGATGGGGTAATGAGGGGATGAGAGAAGCTGCAGAGAGGTGTGTAAGACTACAACTCTGCTTCCTGGTCCCAACCCTGGATAGTCACGGTTTGGAGGATTTAAGAAAATTGGCCAGATTTCTAGAAATGAGAGCTGCTCCATCAAAGTGGGATGGATGCCGTCTCTCCTAACAAGACCAGGTTTTCCCCAGAAGCTTTGCCAATTATCTATGAAGCCCACCTCATTTTTTGGACACCACTCAGACAGCCAGCAATTCAGGGAGAACATGCGGTTAAACATGTCACTCCCAGTCCGATTGGGGAGGGGCCCAGAGAAAACTACAGAGTCCGACATAGTTTTTGCAAAGTTTCACACGATTCAATGTTAATTTTAGTGACCTCCAATTGGCGTAACCGGGTGTCATTACTGCCGACGTGAATTACAATCTTACCAAATTTACGCTTAGCCTTAGCCAGCAGTTTCAAATTTCCTTCAATGTCGCCTGCTCTGGCCCCCGGAAGACAATTGACTATGGTTGCTGGTGTCACTAACTTCACATTTCTCAAAACAGATTCACCAATAACCAGAGTTTGTTCCTCGGCGGGTGTGTCGTCGAGTGGGGAAAAACGGTTAGAAATGTGAACGGGTTGGCGGTGTACACAGGGCTTCTGTTTAGAACTACGCTTCTTCCTCACAGTCACCCAGTCGGCCTGCTTTCCCGGGTGCTCGGGATCTGCTGGGAAGGGAACTAACGGCAGCTAAGCTACCTTGGTCCGCACCGACTACAGGGGCCTGGCTAGCTGTAGGATTTTCCAAGGTGCAGAGCCGAGTCTCCAATTCGCCCAGCCTGGCCTCCAAAGCTACGAATAAGCTACACTTATTACAAGTACCATTACTGCTAAAGGAGGCCGAGGAATAACTAAACATTTCACACCCAGAGCAGAAAAGTGCGGGAGAGACAGGAGAAGCCGCCATGCTAAACCGGCTAAGAGCTAGTAGCTGCGCTAAGCTAGCGGATTCCTGAAAACACACAAAGTGAATAATGTGTAAATAATTTAGAGGTGATTCAGCAGAGGGAGTGCTTTAGTTAAGGCACGTGAAGATTACACTGTGAAACAAATCGTTATCTAGTTAATTAGATCAATCTAACTGCGCAGATTAAACAGCTAACAGATACAGCAAAACACCGCTGTGCTCTGGAACAGGAAGTGATACAATACCGCAGTGAGAGCCAACCACCAGTAGAGGCAAGCAAGAGAATATAAATGAAATAAATTGAAATTGATTTTAAAAAAGTCTGAAAATATTTTTAGTCAACACGATTTTTCTTGCACGGAGTTTTCCATCAGATTTTGGGTCATTTGGGGGCTCAGTCTGAGTCTGGTGTTAGTTTTTGCCAATCACATCAGATTTTTGAGATATGAAAACATATTTCTTGTATCATTGAAGAGCCCGGGCCGGTACGTAGGGTTTAATTAGGTCAGCTAGGTAGGGAGGTGCCAGTCTGTGAACAATTTTATAGGCTGCTAACAGAACCTTAAAATCTGATCTCACAGGGACAGGAAGCTGGTGAAGAGACCATGGTTAACTATAATATGAGTTCATTTTCATGCTTTCACAATTTGCTATTTTCCTCCCATGTGAATTTTATTGTTGTCAGTGGAAATGTGTCTTAATAATGTGGTTCTACCAAAACACCTCACAGAAGGATTGTGTGGAAATTACAATTAAATATGTACATATGGTTTTCTACACATTGAATGAAGACACTGAATGAGGTTTTGTGATGGAAAATGTTTGACAGAAGGAAAGTATAGTTTGCATAGTCTCTTTACAATTCTGAATAGTCTCGCGCTCGCTCAGCATAACGCCTGATAGATCACAAAAACGTGCCACGACAGAAGCAGTTTCTCTGTCAGTATTAGTTCACCCACTGTGTTGTGACGCTTCCACTGATCTGTGTTCAGCTCAGTTTGAGCAGCGCGTTGGGAGCAGAATTCAGAAAATTCACTTTTAAATAAAATAAAACTGCATGCTTTAATTTTGCAGACTTTTGTTTCCTCAGAGGTCATAGGTCACCACAGTTCAATGTGATATTTTAAAATTCTCATTGACTGCTGAAGTAATCGGAGTAAACATTGAGCAAAACCCGGACCGTTGATTTTACTCAGCAAACAGAACGGGTGGAACCGTGGAACGCAGCAGGCCGGTTTGAAGCCATCAAAGTCCCCTGCAGTCATGTGTCGTGTGTGTGTGTGATAGCCTGGAAGCTAGGGGTCAAAGGTCAGACAGTAAATACTGTAAATGATTATAGAAGCAGAAGCCACTCACCTGAATCATGCCCCCGCCCAACACACACACACGCCTGTTTGATGTATGTGATGAATGTGAGCGCGCGCCGACCACACGGAGACAGAACCAGAAGAAATCAGGCCGCATGAAGGCAACACTTTAACCTCCTTTGATGATTACACGGCTCGTTTTCTAAATCTCAGAGCCCGTGTGAGTCTGTGTGCACGGCCACGAAAGACGAGTCCATTAAATCAGCAAAATACAACTTTTAAGGTGCTTCAGAAAACAAAAGCTGAATCATATTTGGACTTCAGACAGCTTCTGGGACATGAGCAGACACAATTTTAAGCTCTTTAAATGTTCAAATAAGTCTGAATGAGATGTTATTATCTAAAATAAAAATGATTTCACTGAGTTTAAATAACTGTAAATCCAGTGATTCACACAGTCTGTAATCTGGTTAAATTAGAGCTAATCTGCTTTTACATCCAGCTCGTTTTTAATTTGAATTACAGCCGTTTGAAATCAGATAAGAGCTTTTTTTAATCAACTGGATTCAAACCGCTACAAAACAACTTGGTAAACTGACTTTAACAATAATCATACAGTAATAAACCTACAAATATATATATTTGTAGGTTTTGAGTGTACTTCCCTTTATTACTTTTTGATAAACTTTTTTTTTGTTTTTAATGCCAAGGCTTTGGGCAGATGGTGTAGGTGGGCTCTGAGAGGCCATTAATATTAATGTTTGTCTCTACACTGTGTGTGTGTGTGTTCGTGTCATGTGCTGATCCAAACGGTGATTAGAAGTTTGTTTGGGGAGTGGCTGTATTAAGGTTTTGAAGCAGCAGTTGTTTTGTCGACTGAATGAGCTCTCTGGCCAGGAGGAAAATACTGGAGCTGCTGAAATTCCTGCAGCTCCTTAAGGCAGGGAGAGGCAGCGTTCTCTGCAGGTTTAAGCTGGTTGAACAAATGTTGCCCAAAGGCACGGCTGGGAATCGAACCCGGGTCTTCATATTGTCCAACTGGTTATCCCACCGAGCTCCCTGCTCCAGGTTTTACCTTTTTTTTTTTTTTTTTTTAACTTTGGTTCATTCAAATAAAGTCTTTTTAATTAGTTTAGATCACTAAGTGTTGTTATGACTTTAACATCTGCACAAGCAGACAACCTTTGGCACCCCCTGAGGGGGGCGCCAGAGCTCACAGGGGTGCCCGAAGTTTGGAACCATGACAGTAAATGTATAAAAGTAATGTTTAAATCTCATCATGTGTCCATGTCCTGATATGAATCATAATTCCAATTGCTGAAATTTTGAGTTTTCATAAAATTGTCGTTTCAGAACTTCTTTCTTTTTTTTATAAATCTTATTGGTGGGGGGTGGGGGGTGGGGGTGCTGTTTGTGTGATTCCAGGCCCTCTTCCTCTGGTCATTAGGCACGTGTCAGCGAACAGAGAGCCGATCAAAGTGCGAGTGTAGGTGAACCGTGGACCTGTCTCTAATTGGCTGGGGAGGAAACGTGTAATGAAAGGCCATTAGCCCGGTCAGGAACCTTGGATCCGCCTCGCGCACACAGACTAAAATTGCTTTTGGTTAATGGACAGTTTTTCCCTTCTATCTTCCTTTTATTGACTTTCTTAAAATGCATCTAAATGTTTGTTGGGGGGGGAGGGGGGAGTAGGTTTTCTCTTTTCTTCTTTTTGGGTCGGATCTAATTCCGCTCACGCGGGACGTGTCATCAATCAATCAATCAATCAACTTTTTTCTTATATAGCGCCAAATCACAACAAACAGTTGCCCCAAGGCGCTCCGTCATCAGCACAGAGTTAGAATGTGTGAAATCATTCTCATAAAATCACTATGCAGCCAATGTTAAACGATAATTTAGTCAAATATACAACACGTTTAAAGAAGCACAAGTGATTCTGAGCCCAGCATACGCTAACGTGTCCAACTGACTTCGTCATAACCGAGCTGGATACTTGGCTAGCTACTTTTAACGATAATAAAGGAAACACATGACAAGAATATATTTGTGTTACTGTCTTAATGGACTATTTAAGTCCAACTACTTTATCTTGTTTCCTGACCATGTCTTTCTGAGTTTTTTTTAGCTAGCTTGCTAATATGCTAATAGAGCCATTGTTCTGGGCGCCATTTGCTTCCATCAGTTTTACGATGGTTTGTAATGGGAAATTTGTGACTATAAGGAAAACCCCCACATGGTAATTGTATGCTAAACCTATGGAATCTCAGCTCTATGTCTTGAACAGATTTGAAACTATGATCCTTTCAAAATTGGAATTGATTTGTTTTTTTTTGCTGAATGAGCCTTTGGACTCTCATCGCCCCTTTTGATTTGTCGTGAACATATTTGAAACATGGTTACTCTGGTTAACTTTTTATCAGGAGAATTCAAAATGGAACCAGATCAGGTGTATCTTTTGTCCTTTTCATTCCAAAAGGCACAAAAATGTAATAAGACCACCTGCATCCAACTTTAAGTAAAGACTTCCTGTTATTTATGACATATCGGGCCGTGTGTATGCAGTCACAGAGTTTACGACTTTCACAGGAGAGTCCAAGTAACATGACATATTTTGGTTTTTAAAGTTTATTCAGAATTTTTCTATTGCCATGTTTATGTTTCACCATGTGAGCAGTGAATCATGTGGTTTAGTGGTTAGCACTGTTGCCTTGCAGCAAGAAGGTTGTGGGCTCACATCCCACCCTTTCTGTGTGGAGTTTGCATTTTCTCTCCGTGTCTGCTCCTGTTTCTGCCCACAAAAAAAAGCTTATTTAGGGTCTGTTCCTGTTTCTGCCCCTGAACGAGGCAGCGTCTACACGTCTGGAGTTGTTCCCCGGGCTCTGGATTGTGGCTGCACACTGCCCCTAGTGGTTGAATTGTGTCTAACTGTAATAAGGATGGTTAAATGCAGAGGACACATTTTGTTGTATGTATGTACAATGACAATAAAGGCCCTTTACTTACCGTCATTTGCATATTTCTTTTTATTTTTTCACCTCCTTCTTCTGGCTGTTCCTGTTAGGGGGCGCCACAGCAGATCATCTGTCTCCATCTCACCCTGTCCTCTGTATCTACCTGCATGTCCTCTCTCAGTATATCCATCAACCTCCTCTTTGTCCTCCCTCTTCTCCTCCTGCCTGGTGGCTCCATCCTCAGCATCCTTCTCCCTATATACTCTGGGTCCCTCCTCTGCACATGTCCAAACCATCTCAGGCTCACCTCTCTGACTTTGTCTCCAAACTGTCCCACCTGAGCTGTCCCTCTGATGTGTTCATTCCTAATCCTGTCCATCCTCGTCACTCCCAAAGAGAATCTCAACATCTTCAGCTCCGCCTCCTGTCTTTTTGTTAGTGCCACCGTCTCTAAACCATACAACATAGCTGGTCTCATGACTGTCTTGTAAACTTTCTCCTTCACTCTTGCTGATATTCTTCGGTCACAGATCACTCCTGTCACCTTTCTCCACCCACTCCACCCTGCCTGCACTCTCTTCTTCACCTGTCTACCACACTCTCTATCACTTCTACTCCACTGGGCTCCCTCTCATTCACGCTCATGGACTCAGTCTGGCTCCGACTGACTTTCATTCCTTCGGCGTCAGTAGAAATATCTTATGTACTTTTTTTTATCAAACTTTTGAGAGTCTTTTAACATTTTCCTTTATATGCTGGTTTTATGGTCTATCTTTGAAAAACCAGAAGTGTCTGAATGACATAATCAGGGTGTGCTCTAAAATTACTGGCCTCTCTGCGGTGCTGGTATAGCCTTTTGTGTATACCAGCACCGCAGAGAGGGCGCCAGTGGATCTCAGTCTGCAGTTCATCTCCACCTTAAAGACACTAACCACACATCTGAGGACAAGGAAGTTAAAATCTTAGCCAGAGAGAAGAAATGGTTTGAGAGAGGGGTCAAGGAGGCATTCTATGTGAAACAGTCGGAACCCAGCCTTAACCGGGGAGGGGGTCTGAGACACGCTTTGTCCCCTGTTTACAATGGGGTACTCAGGTCAAAGCAGTTTCAGTCTTTTGTTCATGGTAATGAGTCATTCACGTCATTGGGAGAGTCATCAAGGGAGGCATCAGGAGAGGCGTCCATCCCATCATTAGTAGGGACAGCTACCCTGTCATTAGGAGGGGGCTAATTAGAGCCATTGTTTAGTCACTAGCCTATAGCAGTCTGCCTCTCGGTAGGAGGGGTCTGGTTAGGTTAAAACTCCAGCTTTTGTGGCTTCTGTTTATTCTTTTCTACAAGAGTCAAGACAGAAGTCAGACTACCAGAGCAAGAATTTTAGCTGAGGAAGCTTCTGCGATTTGAAGCGAAACGTCCTCGCGTCAAGCAACCCAGTCCAGTCGAACATTCAAGCTTCTCTACTATGCTCTTTTGGGATTAATGATGTAATCTGAATCTTCTCTCCAGAGCATATCTCCACCTCTCCAGGCTAGTCTCAACCTGCTCTCTACTCTTACTACAGATCACAATGTCATCTGCAAACATCATAGTCCATGGAGACTCCTGTCTGATCTCATCCGTCAACCTGTCCATCTCCACTGTGAACAAGAAAGGACTCAGAGCTGATCCTTGGTGTAATCCCACCTCCACCTTGAATGAATCAGTCATTCCTTCTGTGCATCTCACTGCTGTCACACTGTCCTTGTTCATGTCCTGCACTACCCTCACATACTTCTTCACTCTAGACTTCCTCATACAATACCACAGCTCTTCTCTTGGCACCCTGTCATAAGCTTTCTCTAAATCCACAAACACACAATGTAACCCCTTCTGGCCTTATTTATTTATTTTTTACCATATACCGTATTTTCCAGAGAAAAGTAGAACCTATTATTATTATGTATATGTCGTGGACATGAACAAGCTAAGCTCGTCAGCATCTCACCATGTCATTTAGGTCCTTCAGACTTTATTTTGAGCTTCAGGGGAGCATTAGTATGGTAAAAACCTTTCAGCTCTCCACCTTTTTAAACATTTTTCTTTTTTGCTTTTCAGCTGGCCCCCTCCCCCAATTACAGCCCTCTTAACCCCCTGCCACTTTAAGCATTTTTTTAATGTAGATGTAAATTAATATTCAAAGTTTTCAGCTAGTTGACAGTAGGGCGTACAATATGGCCACATTATCGTATTTCTATATTGTCATATAAATTGTCATGTAAATGTCACTTATATACATGCTGTCCATATTCTTGAGCTGCTTAGGTGGGTAGGGAGAGTTCCCATGGGATAAAAAAACTTTTCAACCTACCATCCCTGGTTCTCAAGACCAGGCACCTAAGTGACTTTTTTTTTTTTTTTTTAAGATATTTATGTGCTCTTTAGTAAACACTAGTAGAGTTCCACCTTAGATTTGGAATGTATAATAGAAGATATACCTTACTGAATTTTCATATCAATATGATATATGATATGACTATGATTTGACACAAAGTGCAGCAACAGTGAAAATTAAACCTTAAACCAAACAGTAATAATCCCACACTCATTTTACACTCATCATAAGGTTAGGATACTGTGCCCTCCAAAAGTATTGGAACACTTGGAATTTCACACATTTTAATTTGTTTATGCCATTTAAATACAAGAAATACAAACAATAAAGATTAAAAATTTCTAAAATGATCTTCCTAAAACTGAAAGCAAATCTCTAAAACTTGATAAAACCTGTAAATAATAATCAGTTTTATTGCCAGTTTTCTTTAGACAAGTCAGGGGATGGAAACATGAACATTTCCAAGTCACTGAATATGTCTTGGACTTTATTTACATCAGTTATGAAGAAATACAAAAGTTTCTTTCACCAAAACATCAGATCTAGTCTTTCATCTCAGATGTACTTTCTGTCAAATTGTAGCTGAACTTTCAGGTCTTCTTTTGAAGAAAATCCTCCTCTACACCACTTCATCAGGAAGCTGGATTTTAGATTTTAATTAATTTATATCAAGTTGTAGAGATTTGCTTTCAGTTTGAGTTAAGGAAGATCATTTTAGAAAAAAGATGTATTTGAAATGGAATAAACAAATTAAAATGTGTGAAACATCAAGTGTTCAAATACTTTTGAGAACAATTGAGAAACAGTGAGGAGCAACATCTTATACTATATAGTGCAGCAGATAAGAGAATATTTAGAGTGGAATCCTGTAAATGGTGATACAAGCATCATATTTGACACAAATAATCCAGAGACATGAACTCTTTAAAAAAAAAAAAAAAAGATTGGCCACGAAGTTTCAACAGGCAGCCAGATAGGGGTCGACTAAAGAATTACACAGGGGTCAAAATTAAAAGATGCTCCAATCATATAGAAAACTACAGCACATTATTTGCCTGATCATCAAGATTCCAGTAAGGTATAGTTTTTCACAATCTGTGACTGAATGTTATGGAGTTATGAGGTAAAAGCAGCAAGAATGGTGACAAAGGTCACTTTCAGTTTGTACAGGGGTCAAAAGTTAAAGTTGCTCCATTAATTTTGCTCCAGCTGTATTTGTGCTGAATTTGATGCTTGTATCACCATTTTAAGGATTGTTTCAGTTATCTTACTTTTTGTGGTACACAGCACCAACTACTGGACAGGATGAACCTAGCAGTCAGTGTGACTGACTAATTTCAAAATGCAGCTCTTTCAACCAGACGTGTGGTACTGTGACATGTCAATCGTCTGTGTCCAATCAGATTTCAGGGAAGTCCAGTGAAACCCCGGCCTCCGCTCTAGCTCCACCCATGCCAGGAAGTGTTCAACATTTGACATGTCCTGTTTCACTGTGACTGAAATTTTAGCACTTCCTGTTTGCATGTGAGCTTGTCACTGAGTTCCCGCGAGATTCCACGGGATCTCGTCTGTCAGTCCAGGAAGTGTTTGACATTTGAACATTTCCTGTTTTACTGCGGATTTGAAATTTGGCACTTCCTGTTTAGGATGCCCTGTACCACAGGTGAGCTTTGCGCCGCTGCGCAACGCATCGCTCTTACTATTATTATTATAATTTTGGATTTTCATGTGTGTACTTTTATGTTTGCCACTGTGGAAATTGCGATGAATGAGAAAAGGAGCAACGATTTCCCATTTCGACAATGCAATGGCGTGTCACTTTATTTCTCTCTTTTCAGACAATTCAAAGGCTTTTCATAACAGCTCTGCCCCGCCCATTGGCAATTACCCACACAAGGGCCGTGACAGGAAACATCAGTATACAGAGCTCGGCATGTTAACACATGCAGAACAGGGGACACACTCTAACCACAAGTGGCAACACTTTGGTATGCGATTCGCACATCTGGGCATGTTACCACATCTCAAACAGGGAACATGCACGGTATGGTGAATTATGTCCGTTATGTGTTGAATGTCTGCCACAGAAGTTACTATTATGTGTTTATACTGCTTACTGTTTTGATTCTTGGGAATGTCCCATCTGAATTGTTGTTGTTAGTAATAATAAATTATAAAAAAATTTGAGTTTTTTTTTTTAATTATTATTTACAGTCTATACATCACAGGAGCTCCCAAACTATAGTTATATTTTATTTATTTTTTACTAGAGTTTAAAATAAATAACTTTTATATTTTGGCACATAGGGAATTCTTACACATCTGAAGATGATCTGACAGATTTTTGGTGTTGTTGCTGATATATGTGTGGAACTGTGATAAAAGTAAAAATGCATATTACATAGTTGAGATTCTGTTCATGTCAGGAGTGATTTTTAACAGTGCATCAAAATTATTTGCTTGTAGCAATATTAACAAAAGATTTCTTTGTCAAGGATGCAGCATTTTTTAGCTGGTTCAGATTTCCATATGAAAACATGAATTATTTTTTCCATAGTAAGATAGGGAACATCCCTTGAAGATACATTTTGAAACTGATTACCGACTTTTGAAGGTGAAGTGTGTGGGTGTTTTTTTGTTTTTTTTTTGTTTCCCACACCTAAATGCACCTGAGCACGATGCCTCTAAATTGATCACTTTCCATTTCTGCTTCTTGTTACTCGTCACTGAGGCTGGTGAAGGAATCTGTGTGAAGGTTGTGTCCAACCTTCTTTTGCTCGAACTGTTCCAAAAAAGAAGTGAGTGGCAGAATTGGCGAAAGATTTGACTCGACCCACTGGTGTTTTTTTTTTTTTTTTTTTTTTTTTTTTATTTTACGTGATCACAAAAAGAAGGGACAGAGATGAAGGTGGCCTACCTACTGATGGTGTTGTCACCAGTCCAGTAAAAGACAAAAAAGAAGAAACCCTCTGCGAGCTCCTGCTTCATTCTTTTCTTTCTTTCTTTCTTTCTTTCGCGCTCTGTTTGGCCGGCTTTTGTTCGTCACTTCAGAGTTATATATCATGCACACGATGCATGAAGTTCACCTTGTCAGAGAAACCGAACACAACCCCAAGCCGCCGGTCACCGTGTGCACGGTTATGGAATGCATAATGGCACTCAGGTGTGAGGCAAAGCTGTCGTCACCCCCATCGTCAAGATTGCACAGCGGCCTTTTGATTCCCACTTCTTTATTTTACACTTACCGGCTCCCTCATCTTCTCTGCTGCTCGCTTTGACTGCGTCTACATGCGTGTAATCTATGTTGATAGAAAGCTACAGAGATCATCACCCCCCCCCCCTCCTCGGCCAGGCTTAGCCCAGGGTTAACCTGAAGAACAGTCCTCGTACCCTCCACGCTGCCGCTGCCGCCACCACTCCTCCATTCAAAAGTGAACCCGATTCTTCTTCACACTCCACTCTCACTTATCCTTCCATTTTGTCCAGACAATCTTTGAATATATATATTTTTAATCAGAAAGTCTTGCTGTGGAAGATATGAAAGACATAAGGATCAAAGAGGCGACTTTCTCTGTCCACTTCCTCTGCACACCGGCCATTTCAAACACGGTCCTCCTCAATAAAAAACGATGTCAAATCGTCGTAAACGCGTGGTGATTATACCCGTTACCTTTCTCATATCATGTGACCTTGACAGTTCTTCACGCCATTTTTAATTAATTACACTCATTAAATCTGTCATGAAACTTCACTCTGTTAAAAATTAACAAAGATGGTCAAACATTTACTTCTTCCTTCATGTTTACTGCAGGTCTGAATCGTTTCAATTCACAATTTAAATGATTTCAGGACAGAGCTGCTAATTTCAGGATGTAGTCGCGTGTGCCACAGTGTGCTAAGAAAGCGGGACAAAGTTCTTACATTTGCTCCTCCTCCATGCTAACGTCGAACCGCCCAATTCGCTAACGCGGCACATGTAGAAGCTGAGAGGGACGTGTGACAGCAACTCCACCTTTATCGCAGTGAGATGAAATTGAACTGAAATGGATGTTATTTTAAAAATTGATTATTTTTCCTTTAAAGTTTGGAAACTCTAAGGATGAGAATTGCAGTTCTGCCGTACGTTTCTGTGTAAGTTTCCCACTTTGTAGGTGCGGCAGCGCACTCAAAATGGAACAAGCAGCAGTGTGGTGGTTCCACTACAGGGGGCGCAACTCTCCTCAGCTGTGTCAGAGCCCAAAGTAATGCAGGCTGATGGCTTTGGATGGTTTAAAGGTAGCATCACAAACTGACAATAAATAAATACTAAATACTTCACGACAAGAAACTTGTCAAACTATGACGCCACTTTTGACAATCTTCATCATGTGCTTTTGCTCAGGGTTGTGCCTTGAACTGCCCCCTATAGTTTCCGGTGGTACTGCTCTATGTCCATAGGCTTTCAGAATATGGACACAAAATGTTCCGCATGCACAAGTTTTTTAGGAGACTGGTCTCATTGTTGTCTTGGTTTTCTTGACTGTCCATGTGGTCTAATCTCAACTTCGGGGTCCTGTGATTCAGTGGCCTGGCCCCAGTGTATCTTTCGGAGCTTCTTTTTCCTTACGCCCCAACCAAGGCTCTGGAATAGTCTCCCCTTTAATATTAGATCATACCTGTCCCTCGAGACGTTTAAAGCCTCTTTAAAAACCTACTTCTTTTTTCTGGCATTTCCTAAATGAGCGATTACAGCTCTGTTTTACTTTAGTATTTCTTTTGTTTTTCCTGTTGCTTAATGCTGACAAATTTTACCTTATTTGTAGTCTTTCTGTATCATGGCCCAAGCAGAGGGTCACCCCTCTGAGTCTGGTCTGCTTCATGTTTCTTCCTCAGAGGGAGTTTTTTCTTACCACTGCTGCTCTGGGGGTTGGTAAGGTTAGACCTTACTTATGTGTTGCACCCGAGGTGGCGCTGTTGTGATTTGGCGCTATATAAATTAAATCAAATTCAATTATTTCCTATTATTTTTACTCTTTATTTTACTTTGTCTTTTATCTGTTTTATTACCAGTTGTAATTTTATTGTTGTTTTTAATTTATTTATTTATGATTCAGGGTAACTTGGTGGCCATTTTTTAATTATGTACAGCACTTTGGTTGACTGCTGTCGTTTTAAACGTGCTTTAGAAATGAAGGTTGAGTTTTCACGCCTGGACGATTTCCGGTCCCATAGTAAATGGACTGCATTTATATAGCACTTTTCCATCTGCATCAGACGCTCAAAGCACTTTACACATCAGTGCCTCACATTCACCCAGATGTGAGGGTGCTGCCATACAAGGTGCCCACTACACACTGGGAACAACTAGGGGATGAAGGACCTTGCCCAAGATTTGATTTTGCCCAAGATGTGATTTTTTGATCAGGCTGGGGTTTGAACTGAGGATCCTGTGGTCTCAAGCCCAATGCTTAACCACTAGACCATCACCTCCCCGGTAACGTGGCATCACACAGAGATTTGTTGTTTCCTCACAGTTATCAGGAAATAAGGACAATCTAGAAAGGGAATATCGATGGCACATAATCTGGGTGTGATTAGTTGTGGGATTTGATAAAAAAAAATTAATATATATATAAAGATTAACTTGAATTTGAATGCCTTCTGTGACCATATTTCAGCACATGGGGGGTGATGGGACCCTGAATGACTCCTGTAGCTGGACTGGAGCGTGTTCTGAACACGGCAGACAAAATCAGCTGCCCGGACCCTTTGCTGGACTTCCAGCAGCGACTCTGGAAGTGTTCCTTAAAGGCTCAGATGGCTGCTGGACGTGATGGTCTGTTTGAGTGAAAACACTCTGTTTATGTGCTCGTGCTACCTGTGAGCCGCAGTTTGTGCTGTCCGCGACTGCCGCTTGCTTTTGTCAGTAGATGAATGTCTGTGTTGGTGTAACGACATGAGACATAAATCCAGGAATCTTGTTCATGACCAGAAATATCTAAATTGTTGAATTATGAAAGTTTGCTGTAAAATATTCAAACTCTGTCCTTCAGAATGACAAAGATCCTGATTTAAATGTGGAAAGGGAGCTAAGCAAAGAATTTAGTCTGTTTTTTAAAGTTGTATCTGTGAGGTTTTTTGAATCATCCTGAGCAGCTAGCTAGCTAGCATACGTACGGTGTTTACACACATTTTGTACACACACAGACGCAGGTATAGTGTGGCCTCGCACAAACACACAACAATAACGCCAGCCTTTCTCCTTCAGAAATCTAGCCGCCGCTGCCTGCCTTTCAGATGGAAATATGTTTGTGTGTTGTCCCGCCACACAAAAGGGTGTGAGGCAGGCGTCTGAGGGTGGGGGTCCGACCACTGATTGCTTCTTAAATACATATAGACGTGGCCCTTTGAATGGCAGCCTTCTGAACGGCAGATTGGGTTAAATTAGATGTTAATCGTTTCCGTTCTCCTGTTGGTGAACTGATAAGGGCTCCAGGACCAGCCCTCTGCCCAAGATACGCCAAAAACTAAATAAATAAAAACTACCCCCCCTCACCCCACCCCGACTCGCACACATCACCTTTTTTATGGTAATGCAGCGTTCATTTAGATTTTTGACTGGCGCTCGCCATCCCTGAGAGAAACACCGATCGTTTGCTGGCTGCGTTTAATAACAAAGAGGGAGATAAGTTGTGCAGCTCAGACTGAAAGAAGCCCAGAAACACATTTACTTTTTTCAGCAGGGCTGAAATAGCCCAAGTTAAACCCGAATAGGAGAGAGAACATGCAGGAAGGGGGGGGTTAGGAAAAAAAAAAATCATAACCAACTCTCTCTCTTTGAAAAGGAGAAAATAAGACGGCGGTGAAAAGTGTTGTATGAAATCCTTCAAGTTGTGAAAGAGTGGCGGACAGAGATGATTGTGCACCAGGATCCTGTTGCCTTATTCATGGCACAATCGGCAGCTTTTGCCCCGAAGATGACATATTTATGTACTGGGACGAATAAGCATAATCTAACTATATTATGTCCCCGTCCAAATGAATGTGAAGTCATTATACTCATCTCCAAATGTGGGTGTGGCCTGCTGGAGTTGGCGGCGGTATGGACGTGGGATTATAAGGCGTCATTACACCGCAGAGATGAACTAAGAGTATGTTCATCCTGCCGTACAATACTTCCTGTGTTGCTGATATTCTCGTGTTCATGCAGCAACGTGAATTAGTTTATTTGCAAAAGAAAAGGTGAGGATATGTTGATGTTACAAATGGATTTGTAAAGTTTTTGCTGATGTAAAATAAACCTTTTCTACTGGAAGTTGCCCTTTTATAATTTTTTTTTGCCCTGACAGGCAGCAGATGGTTGCGTCGCGCGGCAGGAAAGCCTCGTGGACTTGAAAGCTTTTCGTCAGCTTTTAAAAACGAACTGTTGCAACACTGTGCAGCATGTGTGCAAAACCGTAGGTGTGTAAAGACACAGGTGCAGGACAAGTCAACGGATCCAGCACCCCCGCACACCGCAGCGGCATGGAATTGTTGCCACATAACATCTGAGAAAAGCGTAGTCACTGAAAACAAAAGAAGGCAGATTTATGCACTCAATTGACCTGCATTTTACACCCAAACTGGGCCAGAGTCAGACAGGGCTCAGAATCGCTTCACCGCCAAAACAAACAAGATTTACTAACGTGGAAAATGCAGACACCTGGGAAGCACAAATAAAACTAGTAGGGCACTCAGATTTAGGACTGGGTGCTGTTGAAGACTTGTTGATACCTGTACAAGTGGTGATAGCTCGACTCTGACCCTGTGCTTATTACTCGACGCCAAAATATGGCCATCAGGTATTGAGAAGGCTGTCCGTCAGTCCGTCTGTCTGTGCTGAGCATGAGTCCAGTCCTGTTACTTTCAGGGTCTTCAAATTCACACTCAACATTCTTGGGACATAGTCCTTGGACAGGTTCAAAGATGGCAAACCTTGACCTATCTTAAGAGGTTAAAAGGTCACATTCTGTTTCCTGTTGTTATGCTCATATGGCCGAGGGTGTTTTAGCGTTGTGTTTTTATTTTAACAGGACGAACTGATGTTTTATTGATCAACTCCATAGTAAAAATGTCACTGTGAATAAAATCTTTTCATTGAGAAAAGAGCTCCAAATCATTTTTTTTGAGTGTTAAACAAAATTAAAAGTATAAAAAGGCACTCATCATACAAATACAACAATAAATAAGCTTGACACTTGCATGCAAGTTTTTATTAATTTATTCATTATTTTTCAGAAAGTCTTTTTTTCAGACAATGTTTTTCATGGACTCTGCCAAGCAATTGGCAACATTCTGAAATCTTGGCACAAATGTCCTGAGAGTGGCTGACAGATGGTGAAATTTGATTTCAGATGATGAGGAATCTCTCAGTACTCTGTAGTATCAGAGTATTGTAGTCTAGTATTTTTATAGTCCAGAGAGTACAGTAATGACCCGTGCCATTATCAACACCAACGTTTAACACAACTGTAACCACGACTGGATTAACTCTGTAATGTAGGAATTTGACCTTTTCCACAAATCGTAGAAGCTCTGAACTCTTCCTCAACCACAGCTTGTGGCATTAAACTGACAGTGATGTATCACCTCACACAGCTTTTCTCTTTTATTTTAACTTAAACATCAAGATTTCTCCTGTGTGTGTGTGTGTTTTTCTCCTCCACCGTCATGAGCCACAATTTGACTGTTTCAGGTCAAACAAAATGAGATAAGTAGTAGAAGTAGTACCCCCCCCCACGGTTCTTACCTTTTGTCACCCCCCCCCCCCCCCCCCCCCCCCCCCCCCCCCCACGGTTCTTACCTTTTGTCACCCCACCCCCCACCCCGTCACAGACTGACAGGCCGCCGGTCTAAGCCTTTATTTACATTAGCCGTAATACTACAGGTGATCAAAACAACATGGTCGTCTCCCTGATTAGCCCGCTAAACGCTAGATGTGTTATGACAAGCCGCCTCCCACCATCACACACGTACTTATCCAGCAGTCAGGAAGCGTGCACGTGATGCGGCCACTTGAATAGAATCTTCCGTCTTTTATAGAATTGCGCCCAACACCACGGGTAAATATAACCGATGATGCTGTTTTCACTCAAACATCACCGATGCGCCTGACTTGATTTCCTGTGAGTCACTTAAGCTTCTTATGTTTCTGAAATCTTCTTCCAGTTTGTGATCTGTTTCACCTTCTTCAGGAAAATTCCATTTTTCAGCAGCTACAACAAAGGTATTGATCTGCGTTTGATAACTGGAAGCTAGAAGTTGACACCAGATAAATGTTTGGCTAATAAAAGAAAAGAAAACCCAGAAAGGAATGAGTGAAATTTTAAAACGAGCCTAATAAAGAGAGAGACTTCTGAAGCTCACATGACAAGATACTGAAATTTAATTTGAGTTTGCGGAGGCGTGGAGGAGAAAGCCGGTGTTGTGAGGCTTTGATACCCGCTGACAGAGTCCTTCCCCAGCTGTGCCGGCTAATTTGTTCCTTGGGTTCTCTCTCGGCCCCTCCCAGTCCTCGTTTAGCATTATTAATCAAATTACACCCACTAAACTTTCTTTTCCTTCTCTTATTGAAATTCTTTTTTTCCTGCTTTCTTCTCGAGCCCATTTCGCTCTCTCGCCGCTAGTTAAGAGTAAGTCGGCCGGCGACGAGCAAGAAGTGGAGGACTTGTCATTCAGAAACAGAGGCATCAGGTTAATGATTTAATTTTTTCAATTAAGATAAAGAAACACTCTCCCTGGTGACCTGCAGGGCAGCACTGAACATCAAAGTACCCGCGCTCCTAATTGTTTTCTACTCAAGAAAATTACAAAAAAATTCAAGAGTTTGTGTCTTTGTGAATGTTGGAACGGCCGCCAACCCCAGACTGAGCCGGCGATGTGCCACTGACACCGCCACACCTGGCTCACGTTTTAAATCCCGCGCACGTCTTTGGCTCCGTGAATGCAGCAAACTCTAGTGTGTGAAAGTCAGTAAACCTGCTAAAGACCATTAAAATCTGTTGACACACAACAGAACATTTTGTTTTTTACTGAGCAGATCCTCAGCAGGGGAAGATCAGAAACCAGTAAAATGCACAACAGAGCAACTAATCAGCTGTTAACCAACAACTGTTATAATAACAGATTAATCTTTTATTTATTTTTAATGTGTAAATTCTCAGATTTTTAGCTTCTTAAATGTTAATATTTTCTTTGCCTCTTTGCTCCTGGCTGGCAGTGAAGTCCTCATCTTTCTGCTGTGGACATTTGAAGGCCTCATCTCAGCTCCTGGAAAACGTGTTACGGACTTAACAAGTAACAGAAAATAATCATCTTTGAGAATAATGTCCCAATGCATAACCAGGTTAGAAGATATTTCTAATGTTCACCCACAGGTTGGTGTGGAGACATGTTGTTTGGTTGTCCTGTATTTCCTGATGTTTGTTGTGGTCATCGTTGACCTGCGGCAGTGCAGCTGATGCTGAAGCTCTCGGTCGGTCTGCAGCTGAGCATTGCCCCCTACTGAAACCTGACTCCCTCCTTCACCCTCTGCTGCTTTTCCTCTGCCTTCTTTCCTCCTCGCTGCCTTTTCCATCGAGTTGTGTCCTTAATTCTTTTAATCACGTGATGATGAATATTATTTTGCATCAAAATGAAAAATGTTTTAGTCATCCATACCTTGTCTTTCGTTTTATTTTGCCACGCCATCTCTCCCTTTCCTTTGTCTCTCTCACCATCTCACCTCATGTCACCTTTATTCGCGTCCTTCTCTGGGAGACCACTCAGACATTCCGTGACGGATCCTCACATCTATGTTGCATATGCTGTTGCTCAGTAAGTGAAGCTCGTGTGTCACAGATGTGCACTAACTATTGATCTGTGCACGCCTGATCCCGTCAGAGCTCAGACGTTGGGTAGATGAGGTCCTGATTAAGACTTGACTGAGAGAACAGCAGGAGCTGCACACGTTTCTTAGGGTACATCTGGAGTTACAACAGGAAGAGCACCAAGTCCCAGTGTAGATCTGCACTGGACCGCATGTCCAGTAGACTGGATCTACTGAAGTGACCCTGTACGACTGGGGGCAGATGAAAGCAAAAATAAAATGAAAGCTATAACTGTGTGTACTTATGACAAAAAGGCAGTAGCAGGCTGGCAAACACAGATGACAAACACTCTCAGGCTGCTGCCATGCAAGGTGCCCACTACACACCGGCAGCAGCTCGGGCAATAAGGACCTTGCCCAAGGGCCCTTAGTGATTTTAGTGATTGACATCTGTGTGGAAATTTGAATCATCTTTTTTTTTCTACCTGAAATGCATCAGATACTTCTTGAGATCCACAAACTCTTCCTATTCTGTTGTTTTCCAGAATGTTGTTTTGACTTTTTTCAAATTGGAGTCATTCTACTTTTGTAGAGTGGTTTCTTCCAAAGTATACGGGCTGAATGTTGGAGACACGTTGTCTCGGCCCTTGTTGTTGCTGTGGCGACGCTGAACGCATCCTTCTCATCAGTATATGATGTGTTGGGGAAGTCTTGTATCCTAAATGGGCTCAGAGGCCCATTGGTGCTGATGCCCAAATTACGTAGACTGAATCCAAATGGAAGGGATGGCACTCTGACATGGGTTTGTGTGGTCAAGGATGTAACCTCTGCACCAAGGAGGTGAGAGGACTATTTGCTCCACAGTTATTTTTTAGTCTTCTCTGCTGATGTCAGAGTGCACTGTCACAGAGCTGCTCTTTGAAGCCTCAGAATTGGGCCTGATGCTTTTCCCCGCCCTTGCACTCATCTTGGTTTGAGTTCAGACTAGTTTGGGGAGTGGCAGAGGAAAAGCTGACCTTCTCTGGGTAATTATATGACTTCACAGGATGGCTCATAAGCGTTTTGGTCTCTTCACCGCCTGTTTGTGCCATTTTCTTTCTCATGACCAGAAGCAAACATGCAACCCAACACTTTGTCTGCAGCAATCCAAGAAGCACCAAAGCACAGCAGACGTCAGCTTGACTTTCAGAATCAGATGTTGAAAAGCTTTGATTCAGTTAACCCAAATAGTTCTGACAGCCTGCATCTCAGAGGTTCTGGTTCTGAGAATCTCTTGGATGAATCCTTGACTTATGACTTGATGTGATTGCATGTGTGTGAGAGTGCGTTGCCGGTGATGAGGCGGCTCCTGGGGCTTTTGGGCGGATGTGGCTGCTGCCGGTTAAATCCTCAAAGTGGCCTGACTGCTCCTTGCCAAATCTGCCCGCCTCAGTCCAGAAGTAATCCACAGCAAATTCCTTCAGCCTCAGTATCACAGTCCTGCGCTGTGGAACGACGCACTGCCAGGGGACACTGGTTGTGCATGCGTGCTGTTGTCCGATTCTTAGTATAAAGTGGCGCGGCCAGGGCGACTGTGCATGCGTGTTTGCTTGTATGTTGCATGAACGTGCACTTGCACGCTGTTGTGTGTGCATGTGGGGGAACTCCGGAGCCCAGCCAGCTGACATTCAGACTGGCTTTCTTGCTTCTCTTTCTGGCCGCTCTCCCAGCCAGCGGTTTGTTGGCGGCCCAGGAGGCGGCGGTGGCGGCAGCGGCTCTCCATTCGGCTGGTTAAACATCCCCGTGTGCTCGTCCCTCGATGATGAAACGTTTGTTTCTTTGCAAGAGGGTTAACAGACTTGGGAGGCGACAGGAGAAAGTGAGAGGCGACGTGTTCAAGAGCGGTTTGACAAATTCACATGATGCCTACAGCCTCTCCCCCCCCCCCCCCCCTTTCTTTCTTCCTCTCCTCCTTCTTGATCACCTGTAACACAATTTGCTTTTTTTCTGCGGGTGTCTCGACTTGCCAGTCTGGATTATGTTCCATCTTTGTGGCAGATATCAAACTCAAGAGGCTTCCCAGAAAGCATTTGATGGACGCCAAAGTGCAGGACGGGCCAAGTCCATCGCCTCCTGTTTATATGCAGCTCGTGTGTTCAGCATCAGCTGGAAGAAACTTTTACTACAAGTTTGAACTGCACAGAAACTGCTGTACATTCCAGCAAATACTGGAAGACACTTTTCCCCCAGTTTATCAAAATAAAGCAGGTTTTAGAGAGCCGTTTCTCACCCTGCAGCATCCCCGTCATGACGTTCGTACTGTTGAGTGGTTGTTGGACATGGACGGTTCTGTGTCTGTAGGAGGGGCACATAGATTATTTTATTTTGTTTGTTTGTCACTTAACTGGAAATGGATTAAAATGAAAAAAAGTCAAGCCATGAGCCTCAACTTAAAGTAGCAACTTTCTTCATCCATCAACCTGTTTGGGTTTTTGAAGAGTCAGAAGCTGTCAGTTTGTGATAAAAAGGTAGGGGGCGTGGCCTGACAAAGGTCAATACAACTCTTGGCCACATTTTCTTTCTTCAACTTTAATTTCTTCAAGAAAATAATGAAAAACTGAGGGGCAAACTGGCACATCTTTTCCACCTTTATCATCTTGTCATGTTTTAACTCTTGGCTGTCAGCTGAACTGAACATTTGGAGGCTGCTTTTACAGTCCCCATGGTGCCACTTGACCTTTAACCTCAACATGAACCACAGCCAGTGTTACCGATTATTACTTCAGACTGTCTACGGGGTTAGTTGATGATGTAATGAGGCTCCGTTTAGCACGGCACACAATGTCTTCCTTTTGGTGTAAATCATGAAGGTCTCCAGCTGGCTTTAATGTGTAGGTGCTCTTAATCCACACCAGCTCGTACCAGGACTAAACCTCATAACTTTGTAATCTTCACACCACATGACCTGAGTAGACCGCTGGACAGCTTTACCATGTTTCTTCACTATTATGAAACATTATTTTTATTATTGATTTATTTTGTTTTTGTCTCGTACGTCTCTTTCGGGAATAATTTTAATCAACTTCAAGACAGCCTTTCAAGAATCAAACAAGTACTCAGCCTCCTGCCATTATTATTGTTTATTTTTTATGTAGTTTTTTTCCCCAGATCAAGACTAAGTTCCAGACTGTCATTGAAATCCTGGACGTCTTGGATCTGAAGTGTTTCTGCACTTGAGGAACATGACAAACTTGTGGAAAGATTCACTTCTCTCAGCAGTGACGTCCGTGTCTCTGGGTCCTGGGCCTTTTGGATGGATGTGTTTGGTGATGCCGATGCCTCTGCAGGAGACTCCGTGTGCTTCCTGATTTACTGTGTGGCTGTCAGACCTGGATGCTAACCAGTGACCTGAGGTGACGGGTACCGGGTCTCTTTGGAGGATCGGTTACTATCGGAGACACGGGTGAAGAACTTGTTTTGGGAGGGAATGTTGGTGATGTTTTGGCCATGTGGTGGATTTCTGTGGGCATGATCCAGATCGCAGGTGCCTGAGTGTCAATAATCTCCGGGTAAACCCGTCTTTCACCTCGCTGCAGCAAATGGTTGGTTACTTTTGAGAGGCGGAGATAAAACTGATGTCTGCCTTGGTTGTCCCCATCCAGGACTCAGGCCGGTTGAGTAGAGGTTTGGTGGATACAGTACAACAAACCTGTGCACCAGCACACGCTCCCAGACCTGACCGGACTGAGCCCACTGACAGGTCGGCACTGTTGTGGCGTTGAAAAGCTCGGAGACGTGTGGGATTTTGGCTCTTTATGTGAAGCAGAACAGTCTGTCAGATAAAGTAAGCTGCTGTTTTTAACACGTCAGGATTCTCAAAGTTTGCTCTTCTGTCTGGAAACTGCAGATTTCCTTCAACTTCTCCACAAGAGTTGAATTTCTGCATCAGGACTGTGACGGCCTGGAAGACCAGAGTCCGGTCTAATAAAATAAACGCTGACGTTTAATGAGTTTCTGGGTATTTTCCTTCTCTTTCTCGTGGATTTAAGCCTTTCAGTAGGAAATCTTTGAAGTTAAAAACAACCTGGACATTATTGAATCCTATTTAGAAGAGCCTGGATTGAGAAGCCTTAAAGACACGCAGGAAAGCCGCGCTTTGGCTTCTGTGCCTTTTAATGTTCACAGCATCCCTCTGCCTTTCATGTCCACGCTATCTGGAATTAATTGGGTTTTTTTTTTCTTAAAGTCAGTGCACGGAGCCACATGTGTGTATATTTGATTGTGAGTGTGCACGTTTTTCAGCGTTTGTTTACCATTTTGGTGCATTTTGTAAATGTAAAGGAAATGCTTTCATGTAGCGGCGTGTGTGCAAACGCTGCCCGCTGCTTTCGTCGTGTAACCAGATCGCATTTAGCGCTCTGACTAAATTTCCCTATCGCAGTTTTTGATGTAAATTACCAAATCCCTTAACTTCCCATTTAAGTTGTCAGGTCATATAAGCTGGCACCTTGTGACCGTTCCCATGGGAGGCAGAGTCAGCAATCAAAAGGCTAAAAGGAGAACAAGTTCAACCCAAACACAGTCTGGTGCGAACCAGAAAAGTCTGGGTCGGTCCCTCGGCAGTCCATTTTCACCATTTTTGTATAAAATGTCAGCTAATGCAGTGTGGAGTGGCGCCAGCGGTGTGTATGGCTGCGCGGCGGTACTGTCGGTAATGTGTTTATATAACATCCCTCACATTCCACGCTAAGAGCCTTTGACTCTCCCAAGTTCATTCAAGCAGGACACACACACTAAGTCTGAGCACATGTGAGCAGAAGAGCCAGCACATGCTCTTAAGTCCGCGGTGTGCTCGCGCTCCAGCACACACTCCCATTCTCAAATATCCATCACGGCCATGGCAGCGGCGCGTCCTAGTTCAGTTTCTGAAGACATCCATCATCTGCAGGCCGGCCGTCAGAGCGTAGCGCTTTGGGCCTCAGTGCCTGATAGCATTACCGCCTCTCTGCTCCTCCGCTGACACCGTCGCTGAAGAGCTGCTGTGGTGTTAAAGAGATTCACTTGGACCGGGATCATATCTGCGCTAACGCTAATTACTCATCCTGAGTTTTGTGAGTGTTCCCTCCATATTTGTCATGATTTCTCTTTTTTTTTTTTTTTTGTATTTGTATCTAGACATCAACCACTCAGTTCAGTTCAATTTTTTAATGGCGCACATCGAGGTGCGATACACAAGAAAGATCTTGACCTCACCCGCCCCATGAGCAAGGACACCACGGTGAAGGAAAACTACCTCCCTCAGCATTTTCTGATTACAGGAAGAAGCCTCAGGCAGAACAAACTCAGTGGTTTGACCATCTGTGATCATCACCAGGGACGGGAACTAATTTGTGACGTCACGGAATCAGGAAAACTGCTGCATTGCTGTTGAGAACCTCTGTCAGCCATCATTGTTCCACACAGAAAATTGATCAAGAATTGATTGATAAGGGAATTGGACCCTCACGCAGTCTCCATAATGGTATCTAACAATAAAATATAATCAATTGCCATCAATATTTTTGGATGGAGACCTGAACTTAAACATGGGTGTAAACGTGTCGCTGCAGTTCTCTGATCACCTCACTGACTCACTCTGAAGTTAAAATAAGTTAAAACTCTGCTCTTAGTTTTCAAACTTTGATTGCGTCACTTCTCCAACACAGACTTTTACACTGTGTGACTAATAACTGGCCGTCTTTCTTGTAAAATATTGCAGTTTTCATTCATTCTTAACCCTGTCTTTAGATTTTAAGACCTTGTTTTTAGATTTTCAAACTTTAGTATTTATTATTGTTTTCTAAGTTCTTGTGCATCACTTTTAAAAATGTGCAAATGAATTGACAAATTAAAGAATAAATGTGTAGAATTTTGGCCAGATGTTTCTAATAATTCATGGTGTCCATACTTTGATGGTGATTTTAGTTTTTGGTTTTTTTTTCTTCTCGTAAAATTATCATATTTTTTTTTCTGTCTGTGCTTTCTTTTGTGTTGTTTCAAATAAAATCCACATCAGAGGAAAGAATCAGTTTAACAGACAGTAGACTGAATTGGTGCAGACGCTGTTTGTCACCGTCACATGGTGACTGAAGGGATTTTTACTTTTTAAGGAAGTTGCAAAATGTTCCTGAAACATTCCAGATTTCCAGTCGTACTGTTGATGATGTAAGTCCCCCATCCCCATGGAACAGTCCAGAGACCCGTGTGTAGGAATTCTGCGGCGTCCAGTCTGCCAGACTTGAACCGAGCTGGAGCGAGAGCCGCCGCTCTTTACGGATGCTCCAGGCTCCGATGTGTTTTGCTGCCCAGCCAAGATGGAAACTCACCACCATTTCCTTCTCCGGCTTCTCCTCTCCCTCCATCTGTTGCACTGGAACGACCTTCTTGTTCCTTCTTCCGCCATCTTGTTCTCGTGGGTTCTGGGCTCCGTCGGCAACAGATGCCACCAAAGTCCCCAAACTGCGAGGAATGACAAATGACAACAACAACAACAACCTCTGCCACTTTGTCGTGATAATCCTTGTTTGAAATGAACTTTAACTGAAAAATGTTTATTTCCAAAGTGTATAAATATTTTTCAATAACCTGTCGGCGTTAATTCCTCATTGAGCTGTTGTAGCTTTAAATAAAACAGAGCGGTTGACAACATGGGGACGATGGGGAGTGTATTGGGGGGGTGCATTGAGTTCCCGTAGCCATTGTGTGCGTTGACACCGTAATCTGCCACAGCAGCCATGCAGGTGTTGTGCAACATTCAGGTCTTTGAGGCGGCTTTCGGCGCACGCCGTGGCACCGCCATATTCACCCTGATGTCTCTACAAGGAAACAGTGGATCAGTGTTTCAGCGACTCGCCGTCAGTTGTCACGCGGCCGTTGTGAGAAGCACATTTACAGTACAAAGATCCCCTTAGACAATCTTTGTGTCAGCATTGTGCCGGAGCCTCTTTCTCCTCCGCCATAATGACAACTGATTAAATCCCAGCGAGTGCTCTCGAATGCTAGGTGTCAGTCGAGTCGGGCACAGGTAAGCCCCACAGCTGCTGAGAAGAAGGAAGGGGCGGAGCACGGAAAGTATTTCTGATGGCGGTTTTATCACACCCGCCGAGGTGTCAACCACAGAAGCAGCGAGAAGCAAAAGGCGTATCTGTTTATTCTATTATTTGTAGTGTATCTTATTGTCACTGTGACATGTTTAGAATGCATGTCAGCCACTGCTTTCAGGTATTTTTTAATTTTATTTATTTATTTTTTTTCAGGTGGAATCTCAGCATGAGCTTTCCAAATGGATGTGTTTACCTTCTCACTGAAAGCGCGGCGCTGAATACCCGCATGTCTGAGACGCGGCTTATTAAATTTGATGAGCAAAAAATGTCTTAACACTTTATCTCGCCTTTGTGCCGTCCTGTTGGTATCTACCCAAAGCCAGGCGCTCTCCTCGGGACGCCAACAGTGGCGAGAAAGATAAACAGACCCATGTTTGTCTCCGTTTAGCCGTTTTCACTCCCGTTTCGTGATATGCAGCCGGAGGCCCGAAGCGCTTGATTATTGTGCAGTCAGTCAGAAATCCTGAACGAGAACTCGGAGTTTGTTGTCTGACAACAGATGAGCGTTTTGGGTTTTGCTACCTTTTTTCCTCCTTCCTTTCTTCTGACAGTGACGTGACGGATGTTTGAAGGTTTGATGTGACACTTAGTGTCTGAATACATGGAATCAGAGGAACGTGTGGAGGACAGGAAGCAGACAGGTTTTATTTCAGATGAAATGGACGCACACTTTTCTGCTGCCACACAACACTGTTTAATGCAAAATACTCGTCAAATAGTTCTCCGGCCTGTTCTTTAAACCAGCACCAGCTGTGCACGAGCTGTAAAAATGTAAAAAAAAAAAAAAAAAACACCGTTGAGCCTCGCGGGGATGGGACATCTCACTGACGTGTCTGTGTGGACGCTGACAATATGAATCGCTACCTGCATAAAGACATTTAAGGAACTTTCTGTATCATCTGAACTGGAAGTAAAGTTTATCAAGTGTTGCTAAAACCATGATGTCATAAAGCATAAGCTTAGTATGTTACGTTTAATGCAAACAACAAAAAACTTTGGTGACAAAGTTGTTGCCATGTGGATGATAGTCCAAGAGTCAGTTTTGACCAAATTGGTACCATTTAAGGGGACTAAGCAGCACTTAAAGTCCAGCCTCGGTGTACCATGACCTACATAAATGTATGGTGGCCATCCAGGGTGTCAGCTGTAGACAGGCAGGGGTCAATGAAGGATTATACAGAGGTCAAAATGTAAAAAATGCTCCAATCATGTTGAAAACTATGCCACGTTCTTCCACGTTTGGTTGAGTGAATCCGATTAATAAATGAACAGATGTGACTGTGCTGAATGCATGATCTCCAAGGTAACAGTGACACAAGGCTGATGTCTTTAGAGTTTATAACATATGGTGTGATAACTAAGCACAACAGATTATTTAAACTATTCCTATTCCTCAAACCCTCTTAGCTCAACCAGTAATTTGCAAAAAAACAGCACAAGTGCACTTCAGCTAAGTAAACCACAATCCAGATCAAACCGTGATGGCTGCAGCAGACCAAATGTTTTACTTTGAAATCAAACACTTTTGCAGATTTTTAGAAACATTAGACTAAAATTCTAGGCTGCTTGAGATCTTCTTGATTAGAAGCCTCGGGTAAGTTTGTTATACATCAGAAAAGTTGGACACAGTCTGGACCAACAGCGAGTTGGGATGCAAACTTTGTTATTCAAAGCTAAATCCAAGGGCATGCAGACAGAGAGACAAAGTTAGAGAGAGAGAGACAGAGATAGAGAGAGAGAGAGAGAGAGAGATCTGTGCTGTGTCAGCAGTGCGCTTAAACCAACTCCAAAGATTAATCACAGGGAAAACACATACAGCGCACACACACACAAGCACCGCCTCGCACGCGCGCACGTACCCACAGTTGTATATCTCACATTCCCAGCAGTTCAAAGTGTGGTTGGTTTGAAACAGATTAAAAACTGTCTATGAAGTGATGCATTGCAATTGTCATAGCGAGGGTGGGAGAGATCTTTTTTGCATAAAAATCCTCTCTTTCTTCCCACCGCTATCAGCGGAGAGATGGAGAACTCACTAATCCTGCTGTGGTCGCATTTGCATCGGTGGCAAATAAACAAAAGCACACCATTTTTCATCTCCAGCTTCTATATTAAACGGAGGCGGCGTGGTGGGGGTGGTGGTGGTTTGGTGGAAGGGAAATGGGTGCAGGGGGAGACAAGAATGATAGAGGGGAGAGAGGAAAAGAGGGCACCCAGGCAGACCCTTTGGTGTCAGAGATATGGCTCCCGATGTTTGGTCTTGGTAAATGGAAACTACTGTGGCATGTTTGCCGCATCAGTCGCTGCGTTCCGATAGCAGGCGGAGACACGAGAGGGAGCAAGACGATTTATTCTGTGTCACAATGACAGATTAAAGGGAAACAATCTGAACACAAAATGTTTAAAAAATGCAAAGTTTCCACTGGATTCTACAGAGTAACTATCAGTGTTCCTCTGAGCAAGGCAGCTGAACCATCAGCCTCTAGTGCCCGGGTGTCTGCGGCCTCTGGGGGATCGGGTGTCTGCAGCCTCTGGGGGCCTCGGGTGTCTGCGGCCTCTGGGGGACCGGGTGTCTGCGGCCTCTGGGGGCCCAGGTGTCTGCGGCCGGAGTTCTTTTATGTCACACATGCACAAAGACTGTCCCTCAGTGCTGAGGTGATACCTAAAGTACTGACGTGGAACTGATGGTAGGTTTGGTACCCCCACCCTAAAAAAGAATGTGTGACCTTTGACCTTTTTAAAGTCAAAGCTGTATTCTTGTTTGTTTTCATCTTAGTTTTATAGGAATAACAAGTTTTCCAGGTATGGAGTGTTGGGGTCCACCAGTCCAAGATGTTCTTTCGTTGCCCATTTGAGTCGTGTTGTATGTTTGTTTCACAGTCTGAGTTGATGTTTTGTTGGACTTTGATCTTAGCAAAGCACCTCCAGACAAATGTATTCGTCATTAACAGGTTAGTTATTCTAACACGGCGGGATGACGGTATGGGATTAGTACTTGTCTCACCAGACACTGAAGGTTCCGGTACAGTTACAGAGTTACAAAATACAACTGGATACTCTGGATTACTTCAAAACCAATTTCTGAAAATGAGGCAATTTATTCAAAAAATGGACACAAATACAAATATTTGTTTAAAATATGATATAAAACTGTCGGCACGAGCGCGTTAATGAACTTTTATTATTAATGATCAATACTGTCAACATCCAGATCTTAGTTGCCGTCTTTCATATCCGTAGCTACGGCCGGATGTTCGACCCCCTGCACTCGTGTTCTCTGGAGTTCCAGTCGGCACACGGGGTCTCTGTCAACTCTCCCGCTGTATGTTAGGGTTCGTGCAGCTGCAGGAATCAGCGAGTGTCGGTTAGGTTCGGTTTTAGCTGCATGTGTTTTTGGACCGTCTTTGTTGCCGGGTTACTGGTTTGCTGTCAAATTGACAAAATGTTAGAGGTTTTCATTTGATGTCACTGGATCTGTTTCAAACAAACATTTTTGGATGTCTGCTGCTGTTTGGACATCAGTAAAGTTCTGCAGTCACAATGAACCAGCAGAGCTCTTTTTTTTTTTTTTTTTTTTTTAATGAACCTTTGGCTCTCCATCTCAGCCGTGTAAATAATTAGAATTCCCTGACTGAGCGCGGTGGCCGAAAACTTCCATAATTACATTGTCAGTGCGGTGCGTGATTATGGCCGGGCTGTGAAGTATTAGCTGCACCATGTCCACACGTAGAAAACATTCAGTGACCCTTAACGACATGCAGAGCAGCTTGCTGCCCCGCCAACAACAGGCCCATACAGCGCCGCTTTACTTTGACCCAAAGTCTCCCGCCGTTCAGTCCTTCTGCATTTGTTGCAAAAAGAAAAAAAATACGAGTTCAACCCCAGCTGATGTATTTTGATGACTGTAGGCTTTTGGAACCCTTTTAGTCTGGAAGCTTAGTGTTAAAAGGTAACTTGTAAAAGCAGTGAAGGACGTTACTGTAATGTTTATGCTACATGACTTTATTTCAGACTTTGATACGTCTGAACATCCGCCCAGACTTTGATTTGTACTTTTTAAAAAATGTCTTTCTGAGGCTGGTAAAGTGGGAATAAAAAAATAAAAAAATCAATAAATCAATATAAAACCACCAAATATGAAACAGCCCGACATCACTCAGGGTTCAGAATTAATGATCGTATGATTGATTTATTTATTTTTTTGATGTGATTTGTTTGATCTAGGTATAAGCTATCTAACCAAGCTAGCCCAGAGAGCCACCGCCGCAGTGTTTCTATCCAGGCAATAGTCAAAGGTTACATTGTTACATGGCAAATTATTCTTATGTAGAAAAGTTAATGCAAATTGTATAATAAAAAAAATCCTCCAAACTGTTGATATTTGAATAATAAAGACTGTATAAAACTATTTGCCCGTCACAGCGAGCTCGCCAACTTCAACGTTTCATATTCATTGCATCAGAGATGAGCAGTAGATTGATGGCTGTTTGTAAATCAACACATCACGAGTTTAATGTATCAAATTTAAATATGGTGTAATAAGAATAATCAACAATAAATATATTCATATTTAATCTGCTCCTTTGTCTTAAATAAGGAGCTCAACATTGAAGTAATGCAAATATTTAAATATTTATGTTGCTACATCTAAATATTTATCCAAACATCAAACTAAGTATTTAACTGCACATTTCTATAAATACTCAAGTTATTTTAGCTAAACATTAAATTAAATGTTCAGCTAATTATTTAAGTGGATGTGTCTAAAGATTGGGTTAAATTTACTGTTTAGATTCACCTTCCAATTTTTAATTTGTGATCCAAAACACAAAAGTTAAATTTAAGGTGGAAAAAGGAACTGTGAAGTCACTTTACATGTTAATTGTGAAACAGAATTTCCATGAATTTGCTTTTCAAATGTCGTGATTCACAGCAAATCTGAGGTGCAGCTTCATATTGTGTGTGTGTTGTTTGTTATGGGTCGGTGTTGGTTTGCTCAGCCCTGCTGTTGACCAAGGCAGGGATGTACATCTGGAGCTGGTCCCCAGGCGCATAATGGCGACTTCTGCTCCTACTGGCAATTAGGATTGGGTTAAATGCAGTAGACACATTTCATTGTGCAGGGAACATGTTCATGTTCTATATTGTGCATATGACAATAAATTTCTTTGAATCTTTGAATCTTGAATGTTGAATTGGCACAAGTTTTACTCTGGATGTCCTTCCTGGCACAGCTCCACATTACATGGACAACGGATAGGGGTGGGGTTTGGGGTTTGAACACGAACCCCTTGGTCACCACCCTTGTGTGCATCTGTTGTGGCCAAACTGTAAATATGACGGCAGCATAATTCAGGATTTGATTTCCTTGGAGTCCTTTGTTTCATGTCATCACTTGTTATGATAAAAATGCAGACAAATGGTCTTTTTAATAGCAAAACATGTGATATAATTCTTGTCCCTGCTGACCTGTGACTGTACGGTGCTTTATTGCATCACCGCTGAGGACCTCTGAGTGTGTCCTTACTGCTCCCCTGTCCCCGTCCCTGTCCCCGTCTCGTCTCCCGTCCCTGCTTTTCCTCTGACCTTGTAGCTGCAGATGAAGAGAGGAGCAAATCCACCAGATAATAGACACGTCCTCTCCACAAGGTGTTCAACTAAAAACCCCTTTAAACAGTTCCAGTGCCGATCAGTATTTATCCCTGCCCAGATGCATGTTGGGATATATACGCCGTGACAAAGAAAACATCTGGATGATGTGTTTGTGACGCTGCTCAGACTGTGCATGAAGACGCTCAAATCAAACAAAAGCATCTGGATTTCCAAAATGTCAGAAATTCCATGTCCAAAAATGTCTGAAGACAGTCAAGAAATGAATAACTTTTCACTCTAAGCTGAAGTCAAAGAATTTATTCATATATAAATAAATAATGGTTGTTTATGATGTCGTGGTGTGCAATAGCATGAATTGTATTGGACCAAAATTGCACACTAAATACCACCATTGCATGGTAAATGGCAAATGGTACAAATAACCCATGTCATGTGACATACAGACCACCAATCAAATGACAAGGCTCTATTCAGGTGTGTTTATATATAATATGTATGTATGTATGTATGTATGCCTTTAAATGTTCTTGTAAAAGTAATTATTTGTGGTGATTATTTTAAAGAGCTTTGTCAGTTATTTGGTAGTTTTATGCAGTTTTAGTATCACGTTGTAGGGAGGAAGAAGTCTGAGGTTTCCTTTTGATTTGTTGAATGTGAATTTGTGTTCCTTCTTATTACAGATGATGCACAGATAATTAAACTCGAATTTATCTGAACACGCTGCACCTGCTGATCAGAGACGGGGATTTAATGTTAAAAACTACAGAATGTGTCCTGTGGTTCTCTCGCTGTTTCACATTTCAGAGTCCCGTTGTGTTTGTGGACCCTGAAGGAGTCGTACCTGAGAATCACATGACCTGTTCCCTCTGACCCGGTTTCCCTGGGCCAAGGTTCGGGCACGCGGGGCGGGGCTGACCTGGTGAGCGCAGCAACTGCAGGAATGTGAAGCGTGACGATCGGCACCTGCACGGCTGCACTCGTGTTAACAGCTGCAGGTATGCGAGCAGACGGGGAGCCACAGCGGATGATGCAGATGGTGATTTGTCAGTTTTCGGGCACTGCTTTAAGCTGACGCTGCTGGGTCCATTGGTGCCCCTTAATGGCACCACACAGTTGGACACTTGTAACTACACAGAGTGGCCATGGCTTTCATACCTTCCACCTGGAAATACTGACGTCACGTTCACCTGTTGCACCTGTTGTGGATCCTCCTTTGTGCTGATGTGGTGTCATGACTGTGACGTGTAACTTTAGGATTCAAGCTATCACAGTAAAACATGTTGCAGACGTCTCCTCTGTCACTGTTTTTTGTGTTGCATGGACGAATACATGCTGGACTGAAAGTTGGAATTTGTTGACCTGCGTCTGCACAGTAAGTGTCTAGTGGGTCGTGACTTCAGGGGAGGATCCAGAGCAGGTTTAAATGGTGGTTCACCTTGAATCTCTTATTTCCGTTTAAATAACGTTGAGTTGCTTTTACTAAGAAGACGAAACAAAATGGCCTGTGTTTGACCTTTGGTTGGGTGGGGTGGGGTGGGGGCGGGGTCAGCAGAGAAGGAGGAAGGAGGGAGGGAGGGAAAGCGGGAGACGGTGGAGGACGGGTGTCAGGACGGAGCTGAAGGAACAGTTAGAGAAAATAAACAGATGGCAGCTTTGACGATATTCTATCTGAAGCTAAGTCCTGTTGAGTATAAATATGGTGGCGGGTAAGCCATGTAAATAGGCCTGTGTTTACCTGTCTGCGCGCCCAAATTAATCACCCGTGCCGTTGCGAGCCGCTGGGGGAGGTGGAGTCGGGGTTGCGGCGGGGAGTTAGGAGTGTAAACATGGCTAAAAGCTACTGGTTGGCACCGTTTTGTTTTGGTTAGGATACAGAGTGAGTGATTAGGCTGCTTGGCTGCAATGAAGCGGCGGCAGGAGTGATGGAGGACCACGGCGTGTGTGCACGCACCAGCTCCACCTCTGAGTGCTTCTAAACCCACCAATATACATATTTTTCAGTTCGGCAGTCTTACGGTGTTAATAGAACAGTTTTTGGAGGCGTAAGTGTTTCTTGTGGGAGAAATCCAGATAAAACTTGGACTCTTTAAGGTACCGCAATTGAGGTTTGAAAACTGTAGAAATAAAACTTACGATTATTTGGCCAAAAGGGTGTGATATTAACTTCTAGGTTTCAGGAGATAATTTGTATGCAGTTTCTGATTCAGGAAGTGGTGTCAGAGATCCCAGGAGTGTCTTTGTGGACTCACCTGATCTTAATTGGTGGTGGCCTTGGAGGTCGTCAGGTCGGGTCCGAGAGCAGGGACTGGTGTCATGTGCCGCAGCATCCCCCATGCTACAGAACCGCAACTTTCAGGGGGTGGAGATGAACCGGCTGTCTGTCCAGGTTGCTTCTAAGTAATGGAGGCCAGCAGGTGGTGCTGTGCAGAATACGTTCATAAAAACTCACTGCCTGAGGCCAAAAGAAGCTCTTAGTGATAGGCACTAGAGCCCACGGGTTTTAGCATTGTGGGTACAGTGCCTGGCTCCCATCCCGAGGGCTGTGAGTTCGAGTCCAGAGTGGAACAAAGTGACGCAGGTTGTATCTAGGACCCAAGGTGGGTCTGGTACCATCAGACCTAGGCTTTGGAAATGAAAGAAACTGACAAACAAGCTGATTTCAAGGTCCACATAACTTCACCTGCTCCTAAGTTTCTTCATGCATATCTTTCCCGCAACGCCTGATCCTTGGTATTTAGCAGAGTAGGTCCTGATTAGCACTTGGGTGGGAGACCAGTTAAGAACCGGAGGAGCTGCACGGGACTCTGTAAGGGCAGGACGGGTAGTCAGCAAAAAACTTGTACCAAATCCCAATGCAGGTCTGTCCTGGATCTGCTACGGAAATACTGACACTTCATTCAGCTCAGTCCAACATATATTCTTGAACTTGTAATTGAACAGCTCCTCAAAATGACAAAAAGAGACCTGCCTTTAATCTAAAGTACTCAAAGATTTTATTCATTCATTCAAGTTTCCACAGGATGGTGATAACTAAAATCTGGTATTTTAACATTAGAATCACCCGTCGGTCTGAACCTGCTGATCTCGCATGGCGGTGTTCTGCAGCACACATGCACGCCGTGTCATCATTGTGCCGTTCTGCTGCTGATAGAATATCGAGTCCAACAAGATGTGGCGCGGTGAAAGGAAAGGCCAGGTGGCGTCACAACATTTTGTTCTGGATTTCTGTGATGTGATTTGGTGCACTGATGCCTTTGAGTTCAGTCCTTAGAATTCAGCCGGGATCAGGAGAGCTTTCAGGTGCCGGCGTGAAGAAGCTGCGTTTGGATTAGGGGTCCGCGTAACGGCGGCGGGATAGACTCCAAACGAGGCTGATTATCGTCCCGTTCCTCATACCTGAAACGATTAAAGCAGCTTTTTAACTTCTTCTTTTAAACCGGGGAATGGTTTAATTTAATATATATCCTCGGTCTTTAATCGTAAGCTCTGTGTTTTAAGGCTCTGCTGAATATTTGTGGTTTGAAAGAAACACAGGATCTGGTAACGGAATTTGAATGCTTGTTTTCTTTTAATTTTTAAATAATTCCAAGTGGCTCTGAATCTTTCTTTGTTCCCCAGGTTGACAGAAAGTAATGTAAGTTAACGTTAATAAAAGACATTATTCCAGTTATACACTGACTGACTGTAGTCCACTTGCAGAATCTGGATGATGCACTTATGGAGAATTTAGGGGCATTCAGTCTGTCATATCTTCATGGGAGCCTACAAGGCTTTAAATATAATTTCTGCGTGGGAAATGTGTTTCCAAATGGCTAAAATAAACCTATTTATTCACAACCATGACCAAAATTTCAACTGACTGTTTTTAACCTTATGACATCACAAAGAAATAAAGATGTAGAGTCTCTCCACAGAAATGTCTAATTGGTGGTCACAGATGAAGTGATGGAGGAGAGCTCCATAGTCTGTGGTAGGCTTTTCCACGTTACTTCCATGATAATATGTTTTGGTGTTTGCAGTAAACTTGCTTAAAGAGGAGAAGATAAGAATTTTCACGGTCTTGGCTTTGGTCATTCTTGCTGTTTTTGTGAATATTTGGTGCAGAGATGTCCTTGGTTTAGAACACTACAAACTAGATGTTGAGGCATGGTACAGCGCTGGCACGCGGTCATGTCATCATTTGGATCCTGAAAACCGGGACAGACTCTCAATGCAGGATCTGTGGCCAATACTAGCAGAGTGTCGACCACATTATTTCAGGCTGTCCAGAACTAGGACAAGTATAATACATCTACTGACACAACAAGGCAGACATGTACGGACACGGGAGGACCTCAAGACAATATTAGGTAAAGATGATGAGGAAATGGTACGAGCACAAAAGGAACATTATTGTCTTCAAACTACATACAAAAATAAGGTCCAACAGATGAGTCATCAGAATCAAAGACACACCCATCGATGTGATGACACAGGTCATGTTAGGTCTAAGGTTTGGGAGCTGCTGTGTCTCACCACATCTACCACACTGGACTTGCATTGGGTTCTGGATGGTAAGCACCCAGACTGACAACAATGCAACTACACCTCTTTAAAGTAACTGTCTGTTTACCACTGCAGGCGCCCCCTTGGCCTTTTTTAGTTGTTGTAGTCCTCAACACTGAGGCACCTGCGTCTTAGACCAACACCCAGACAAATGCACGACATGGCCAAAATGTCACAGCTGACATTCCTTCACAGTGTAAGTGGTACTCCTCATCTGAATCACCCTAAGTAAGCACTTCGAGCGGTATACAAGGATCCTCCAAAGAGACCTAGTGACCAAAGACATCCAGTCATTGCCTTGGGTCACTGCTTAATATCCAAGTCTTACAGTAAGACAGGAAGTGCCATGACCCTAATGACTTGGACCTATTGGTATCACCTAACACCTCAGTCCAGCATGCTCATGACTCCATAAGTTCTTCTCAGGTATCTCTTGATCTCAAAGGATGAGGATCCAGAGATCAGTGAATGTCTCTACATGTTCACTACATACACAGACACTCCCGAAAGTCAATGAAGTTGATTCTCACTCTACATTTCTAACTCTTTTCAGCCACTGAAAGTCTTGTATCCTCCAGATCAGTTGCCTTGTTGTCTCTGACTCTGTTCTTCATACATCCCGACACTTGCAGGAGCAGGGCTTTGTTTTCTCTTCTTCTATTTCTTCTAATGAGCCACAACAGCTTCCAGAAAACCCAGTGAGCCTACTGATTTCTTCCTTAGCTGCAAAGTTTTCAAAATCTGTGACTTTCTAAGTGGCGTGAGCGGACCACAACGGGACCTTCCAACATGTGAAGGCAACATAATGGCTTTTAGTTTGCCTAACATGTTTGCCTTGGTTTAATTCCTCTCTGTGCTGTGACGGCCTTGACCTACAAAGTCAGATGACACTGTCGCACATCTTTTGTCCTGCCCGGTCTGATCTGTTGACTTCTTCACAAGGAGAGGCCAAAGGGGTTTTTGTGGTTCCTGTGGTATGAAATGCAAGCTGTCATTAGCGGAGCAGCTTACAGGGGAGCCGTCAATACAGATGAGAACGCTGCCTTCATTGTGTCTCAATAACTTTAAAAAGGAAACTAATCCATTCTGCTCCTAATTGCATGCCACATCCCTTGATGTGCCCCCCCATTCCCCCCGTCATCGCTGTACAATGTGAAAGAAGCCATATTTAAACGCACATCCCAAGATTCTCATTTCAAACTGTAATGAGTTTTTAAAGAACATAATGGTCTATATTATATTGTATGTTTTTAGCAGGAGGAAAAAAAGAGACTTTGCTTGTTAAAGTCGGGGTTGTCGTTTTTGGCATTTGGGGCCGAAATGTACCAATGTGTCGGTTCCTGCACGTCCACGCCAACAACACGTGAGACGGCACTCTGAGGATTAAGGTCTAATTTCTCCTGTTCTTTGGCTGAGACTCTGCACTCCGACAGACTGATAGGGACTTTTAATTACACAGTAGTAATTACTGGCCAGATCTCACGTTTGAAAAGAAAGAATTAAAGTTCATTTTGCTTGGCTAATTATCAAAGCTTGTCCTGGCCAGCCGAAGCCCCTAATGCCGAGTACAATGCAGGACCCTGGATCACAGATACTTGGTAATTAAGGCAAAAAGGTTACTTCTGAAATAAAAGATGAGTGAGCTTATTTGGAGACTGGAGGGGGGAAAACAGTTCTGATAGGGAAAGTCGGGGCCAGTCTTTCATTCCTTTAATTCTGCTGGATCTAGCGCCACTTTTCTGTCACTATCATTGCTTGAAAATTACAACATTTCACATTCATCAGCCTGACTCGCTGCAGAACAGAAGCCGGCCTGTGTAATTGGGTTGATTCCAGCCCCCACCCACCGCCGTAAGTCCAGTCGCCTCCGTGGAATTTGTCCACTTAAATCTGCGCTGCTGACGTGCAGCATATAGCTGCTTCTAATTTTTATATTACATTGCATTAGCTTCACCAGGTTTAAAGGGGAAACCAATACAGGAATCATTTTATGGCGTAAAGCAGGAGCTGCGATTTGGGCTCAGGAGTCAATCTGGCGCCTGGTGATGATGGTAGTGGAGTTAGCGGGTTGGCGGGCCCCGATTAGACCGTCTTAGGCTAGGGAGTCATATATGTGCTATTTCGCTGATAGGCTGTGAATCTGGATTTCCTGCTCCACTGCGTTCATGAAGCTAAACCCATCCAACCGAGGAGGCTAGGCAAAGTGGGGAAGGTGATTTCCTCCCTCTCCCGCCTGCACACACCAGGCCATCGCCTCAGCACAACCTCACGAAATCTATTTCAACGTGTGTGTGTGTGTGTGTGTGTGTGTGTGTGTGTGTGCTTGTGACAAAGAGCAAAATGTAATCATTGGAGGATTCTTGAGGAAATAGCAAATTTGCTGGACTGCACTGCAGGACTCGCAACTTCATAAAAAATTTTGAGGACATTTTAAAGTTGGTGTCCCAGCATCAGCCTGTCCTCGCCCCACTCACCACCCCTGCCCCCTTTCTGCCTTTATCTCTTTTCTGTGTCTTCTTTGGGTGAGTCTGTCTGTCATCCGAGACTGCCCACCTGCATCTGCATCGGACCTTTGGACCATTTAGCAAGGACACAATTCCGCAATTGTGCGAGCAGACAAATGTCGTGTAGGACAGTTTGGGGACGACAGGGGTGGAGTAATGCAAACTCACTCTTGGCCTCCCCCTCTTTATCTCTCCCTCTCTGCACAGTCCTCACCCCTCCACACTTTCTTGTCCCTCGTTTTCCTCCCGTCTGTCTCACGCCGGGCTTGTCCACGTCTGCTCGGGGAACAGTGGGGGAGCCGTGTGTGTGTGTCGGCGGAGCGGAGCCTCTTCCCAACAATTACCTTCAATTACGGCTCACTGCAGTGTGGCCTCGTGAAAGGCTTAGCCATTACCCGTCTCCCTGGTTTTCACCGTCTCACTCTGTCCTCGCTCGGTTCTGGAGTCTGGCCAGGAGGCTCCATGTGAAAGTAGCCCCCTGCTCACTTTACCCACTGTGCGGCTCACTTTACGTGAGTCGGCCCGACCCAAGAACCTCGCCGCCACTCTCTTAATTTACATCTTCCACTTTTATCCTGCTCTCTCTCTTGTCTTCTTTCACCTGTGATCTTCTCCTCCTCCTCATCTTCACAGGCTTGGTTTCTTAAAGTTCTCCTCCTGTCCTGTTTGCATCAGCTGGAGAGTTCAGGTGAACCTTAAGGTGTCGCTGCCCTTCGGGGTTTAAAACATACTGTGGCAGACAGAGAATTCACTGACGCACACAGTTCGTTTCGGGGGTTTTGTGTCTTTCTGATGTCCCTTTTAACCTGGACTTCCCTGACTTTGACCTTCATTCCGTAGGTTTGGGTGCATGTGTGTCCAACCCATCTGGCTACTGTATCCCGTCAACTCTCCGACACCCCTCTTATCTGACTGCCTCGTGGGGCCGGGTGCGAACACACGGAGGCTTATCTCTGGGTGTTGTATTTCTATTCCAGGGATAATTAGCATAGCATTTGTCCTAAACCTGTCTCGCTGTGCACGCAGCTGATCCCAGACTTGGAGAGTCCATCCCCTCCGACGGCCATGAAGTCGGTGCTGTGAGAAACAATAAAAATTGCAACAATGTTCTGATTTAAATGGAAATGTGAGCACTGTACACACAGAGTGGAGAGATGTTTTTAATAATGAAGGAATGAAAAACCAGAAAACATCAAAATGACCTAAATCTGATGAGTACTCATCTCTCAGAATCCTGATCTAGTGTATAAAAGAGTTTGTGCAAAATATACCGTGTTTAACTTGCAAATGTTGCAGGTTTTTTTTTGTTTTTTTTTTACTGGTTTTTGGAGGCTCTGTGACTTCAGAAAATCGAAAGTTTGTCATTAATAACAGTCATTATATCAACTATCAATAACCAAATAAACTCCAATAATAAGAAGTACATGACAACAACACACAAAACCCCAAATTAAAGAGCTGATGACACCAAAAAAAAAGTGCAACTTATTTGTTGTTTGTTTTTTATGCTTCAAGATTCTTTTTTGACAGGTGCAACTTATACTCCAGAAAATAGGTAAAGGTATTTTAATGAGATAAAAACTAAGTTGGGTTATTGTAGACATGTGACTGTGGATGGGTCTTATATATATATATATATATATATATATATATATATATATATATATATATATATATATATATATATATAAACCCTCCCCCCTCAATGTTCAAAGTGGGCATCAGGTTCCTGGATTATTTCACACTTGAATTTTGTCTCATAAATGGCAACTAAAATTTCTTTCATTTAAAGATTATTAGTAATGGCTTTATTGGTTTTCCAGAAGGAGGTGATATACTTGGGTGACTATTCTGGGTACCTGAGGTAGAATTGGTGAACTTTAGCATGTAACCACAAACCTTCCATCTACTGCTCACCTTCAAGACGACAGAAGTAAATCATTTTTATAACGGTAGCAGGCATTAGCTTGGCATCTCCAGTAATCCGATTTCATAAAATTCTGCCAAATGAAGTTTTAAAGTTTTTCACACGTAAAGTTTGCAGTCTGTCTTGAGATCAGAGGTGATCACAGATGTTTCCGTCAGTAATTTATGATCGAATGATGAACTCTCAGTCTGGCTAGCTTGGTCATGACAATGGCGCTTATGCTAGCTTAGCTAGTTAGAATTTAAACTGATCAAAAAACATTTGGCCCGATAACACCTGCCGGATGGAAGCAAAGAAAAAAGGTGATGTGAGGGGTGTGTTCTGCCCTGCAGAATACTGCTTGCTCGGCGGAGGCAGCGAGTCCTAAAAACATCATCCAATGAGGGCAGAGGGAGACCAATGATCTTTTCTGCCGTTCTTATGACTCGTCTGATGGATTTCTTATTGTTTTCAGAACAGTTTGCAAACCATGTTGTAATGCAACAGGTTAAAACACTCTCGATGGAGCAGTGATAAAAGGCCTTGAGCAGCTCGCCGACAGGTTGTTCTTCTTCAATGCTCAGTGCTTGAACTCATTAATGAGAAAACCACATAATGCCCAGTTCATGATTTAATTGCCAAATAAAAAAAAAGGAACCTTGAATTTGTAAAATGTTGGTTACCTTTCCTGACAGAGCGTTTAGTGTCACCTTTAGTGTCTCTCAGAACTGTGTAGGTCATCAGACTTCAAGCCCCGCCCCCTTTCTCTTGATGGCTTTGGTAAAATTTGCCCCGGTAATTGTTGAGGTGTCACCAGCCTTCTGTCGAATTTGGACGTCTTATTTAGCACATCGCGGTGACACTGCGAACAATGCAGGACGAGTCTCCGCTTCTGTGTCCTTGTGTGTGCTGCGGCTCTGGGCCCATGGACAGGCGGTCCGGCTCACAACGGGACAGCTGTGTCTGGGATCACACTTCTCTCTTACAGAAGGGGCTGACCAAGGCCCAGAAAAACCCTCCCCTCCCTGCTGGTGCGCTCAGGAAACCCCTCCAGGGCTCCCCGGCCGCATCCAAACCTGGGCATCGCCGCCGCCGTTTGTGTCTCTCGCTTTCAAGGCCAGCCAAGAGCTTCTCGTCCTCTCTGTTCATTCTCAGCCGACAGCCTCCCCTGCCACCTGGCGTGGCGACTGGCCCTGGTGCTGCATATACCGTGTGTGTATGTGTGTGTGTGTGTGTGTGTGTGTGTGTGTGTGTGTGTGTGTGTGTGTGTGTGTGTTCACGTTCGAGGATGTACCTTTGGCTCTGGTTGTGTGTATGCCTGGGCTTTTGTTGGAGTATTGTTGGAGTAGGTGCATGTGGGCAAAGTAGCATTGTGTGTGTGTGTGTGTGTGTGTGTGTGTGTGTGTGTGTGTGTGTGTGTGTGTGTGTGTGTGTGTGTGTGTGTGTGCGCGCACTTAATACCCACGTCCTCTCCGGCACCGGGGGCCCTTTCTAAAACGTGTCAGTGATTTTGGCTCTGCAGCCACTGACAACATGGTCGGTTTTCAACACAGCGGCGGCACGGCTTACCTCTCAGCCAGCGACGGCCAAACACACACTTTCCTTGGACAATCCCCCAAACCACCATCCTCACCCCCCCAGCCCCACGGCATAATTTTCCAAGCTTGCAGAAACATGGTGAAGAAATACTTAAAAGAGATCCAAGGGAGTGGCTGATTCCAGGTTCTCGTTGAGCACGTACCTGTGTGGCGCTCATATGTACCTGTAGATATCTGATTGTGATGTACTTTATTTTTTGTTCATTGAAATGCATTCCTACTGAACTGAAGCAGTGACTCTTCCTGGGTTTAAAACATGCGAGTTTGGGACAGTTTTACCTTCAGTGGAACAACTGGTTTTAACATAATACATGGAACATTCATCTATTAATTGTAACTAATGCTAATGTACCAGTACACAAAGTCCAGCTGCACCTATATAAATAATAAAACATTTATGCTCTATTGCTTTAAATACAATGTGATTATGATGCCGAACTGCTGCATATATTGTCAAAATTCTCCTTTTAAAAACCATTATTTGAAAAAATTCAAAATTGTTTCTGAGGGTTGGCAGCTGATGGACAACTTTCTCATAACTTCCTCAGGATCACTTAAAATAAATTTACAAATGGGCCAAGACATACACACATATGTGTATATATATATATATATATATATATATATATATATATATATATATATATATATATATATATATATATATATATATATATATATATATATTGTGTGTGTGTGTGTGTTTGGGGTGAACTGCCACAGTAATTAAGAAATTGATGACAAATTGGTGACTGGGGGAACCAAGGGGGCATTTTAGGCCATGGAAGACTCCAACAAATTTTGTGATCTGAATCAGGATTCTGGATTAAGATTTCATTTTATATAGGACAGATTCTCACCAAATTTGCACCACAGATGGAATGAATGAATTCCTTCCATCCATCCATCCATTTTCTTCTGCTTTATCCAGAGTCGGGTCGAGGGGGCAGCAGCTCAAGCAAAGCCACCCAGACCTCCCGATCCACACACACCTCCTCCAGCTCCTCCGGGGGAACCCCAAGGCGTTCCCAAGCCAGCCGAGAGATATAATCCCTCCAGCGTGTCCTGGGTCTTCCCCGGGGCCTCCTCCCAGTGGGACGTGCCTGGAACACCTCTCCAGCGAGGCGTCCAGGGGGCATCCGGAAAAGATGCCCGAGCCACCTCAACTGACTCCTTTCGACGTGGAGGAGCAGCGGCTCGACTCCGAGCTCCTCCCGAGTGTCACTCGGGAGGAATGAATGAATTAATTGAACAAACTTATTCAGCACACAGACTCAACAGTAACAAAAAAGTGATAAATAATCCAAGACTCCACTGAATTTTGGGGGTGATCCAGATCCAGATTGGTGGACCCGGGTATCTCAGCTAGTGTATGGGGGTGGGGGTGGGGGTGGGGGGGTGTAATACGCAGCAGTGACCTTTGTGACCAGCAAACAAATTTTTCTTGAAAGAAACTGATAAACAAGGTCTGATAAGATTGAAATCCAAAATTCCACTGTGTATGAATGTTACATAAACACATCCAATTAAATGTGTTAGATTTTATGAACCTTTAACATTCTGTAGTAAATTTCAAAATAACAAATGCCTCTTTGTCTTAACATTAATTTATTCATTTGCAGAAAAAAATGTCAGTTGCAGTGTTTGGTCCAAAACAAGGTGAGTATGGGCCAATCCTGCCCACTGGACCACCCTGGACATCCCAGGTTGAGTGAGATGGAAGATCTCTGCTTCAGCTTCAAAATCCATCTTCTGTGGATGAGCTCAGTCCTTTCTGTGGGGTCGTGTAGAGGTGTGACTGTTATGTGTATTTTAGACGTTGGAAACAATCAGAAAATGGTCAATTTCTTTGATCTGGCAGCGCACTGAGCAGAAACCATCTCTCTTTTTCCAAAGACCACCATCACTGTTTGGCTTGTTCAAATATTTCTTTCTTTCTCTCTCTCTCTAGTTTTCGATGTAATGATAATACAAAGTCCTTTCCGGGGGGTTGTGTGAAGGTGTGACTGTGTGTGTTTTAGCACATAACAGCTGTGAAATAATCAGAAAATAAGATATTTATTGGAAAAGGTTTGACTCTTTCACGAACCACACCTGATTCGAATCCATCATCAAGCCAGCATCCCCTCACCATCCAGTACTGTGGTTAAGCGTTGGGCTTGAGACCCGGTGCATAGTGAGCACTTGTATTGCAGCATCCTGACATTGGGGTGAATGTGAGGCATTATTGTAAAGCACTTTGAGCGTCTGACGCAGATGAAAAAGAGCTCTATACACGCAATTCATAGGTGTCAGACATGAGTGTGGGGTATAATGGGAAAAGATTGATCTGGTGCATCAAAGTTAGCTGTGAAAAGGTTTGTCATCTTTTTTATTTTTTTATCTGGTGATTTATTAGATGACAGCATTTACACTTTTTGGTTTATTGTGCAACAAACTGGGGGGATGAAGTCGTTCATTTATTTCCTCACTCACTGTGTTAAAGGCTGTCTGGCACCCAATCAACCACATTCATTCATTCATTCACGATGACGGTGCAGATTAAGTCATTATCTGAAGGTGAGCGGAAATTATTATTTTCTTTTTCTTTCTCTTTCTTCTCTCTGGCTGTTTATTTTGGAGTTTTGATTAAATAAAGGTGTGAGGTGAGGATTGAGGGGTAATTTTTGCTTTCATCCAAATCCGAAAAATAAATAAATAAAATAAACCCAGACAATGACTTCTAGTGATGTGGTGAAAGGTTCGATATGAAAGGTGAGACTGTCGTCTCCTGTCTGCGCCGTTCCGTCGGTTTTGTTGTGTTGCCAGGTGTGTCAGCGCGCTGAGTTACCGGCTCTTTCCCGCACGCACCGTTGATTTTGCCGCTTTAAGCGGTTGGGAAAAACCCCCCACAAACGCCGATCAGTCGATGTGCCGCCGGAGAGAAACAGCAGAGTCTAGACGTGGGCCATAAATCAACCTTTTTCACATTAATAAACCCGGTGACAAAACCGCCTATTAATCATCGCGGTGCGTGTGTGTGTGTGCGCGCGCGAATTTAATCAGCGGGAAGAATAAACAAATAAAATTGTCGACTGGAGCTGAATAAGAATCCTGTTTGGGGAGTGTTGGATGAAACCGTCTCTTTGACCTGCGGGGATCAGATGAACCCTCCCGCAGTCTGACTGTGTCGCTGCCGTCACGCGCGTCACGGACCATGCGCGAACCTGCCGTTGTTCACCAGAAACCGTTACGCGCACCCTTCGCAAAGGTTTCTCTGAGCTGCTGTTTATCTGTGTGGAAATATCCTCAAAAACGCTCCTGCCGCGCGGAGGAGCCGTTCCAGCGACGCGGAGGAGCCGCGCGGCGCGCCGCGGAGGAGCCGTTTCAGCGACGCGGAGGAGCCGCGCGGCGCGCCGCGGAGGAGCCGTTCCAGCGACGCGGAGGAGCCGCGCGCCGCGCCGCGGAGGAGCCGTTCCAGCGACGCGGAGGAGCCGCGCGGCGCGCCGCGGAGGAGCCGTTCCAGCGACGCGCTCCGACACTTGATTTTTGCGGTTTGTGATAAGCAGCCAGTCAGGAAAGCTGAGATGAGAATCTTGTGTGTGTGTTCATATTTGTGCTGTTGTTTCAGCCATGTCGGATGGTGTAAACACGCGAACGAGCGCGATACGACGCGAGGTTATCAGATCTGTAATTGTCTGTGTCTCTTTTGAGAAAGCACCGCTGATTCTTGTGGTAAATATCTGCAAACCTAATCCTCAACCGACTTGTGTTTAATCTGGCTGCGCGGCCTCGGCGCGCGCGCTCCCGTGCAGCTGTTTGTTTTTGGGGCGTGCGCACGTTTGCGCGGCACCGGAAGGAGCGCGTGTACCACATGCACCACACGGGCCTGATAAGATTTGAGCCGTTTTTCTAATTAAAAGTTGCTGGAATTGTGATCATTATTTTCCCCTCAATTAAATGATACAACCTCCTGCAAAAGACGCGTCTAATCAGTTTGTAATTAATGCTGCGGGTTTTCTCTCCCCGCCGCCCCATTAAAGAGGAAAAATAAAGGAGCTGCCTTTATATCCACTTCGCCAAAAGTATTAGCGCGTCATTGTGACTTAAATCAGAAATTAACTGCGTGTTTTAGTGTTGGTGCAGGATGGAAAAGATTTTGCCATTATTTCTGTAGTGAAATAAAGTGAGTCAGGAGAGCAACCATGATGAGCTGTGATCACTGTTTCAGAGGAGCAATTTACCTGAAACAACAGTAGACTTCATCACATTGTGAATCAGCCATGTGAAGTTTACTCGTGCACTTGGGACAGTGTGTCGGTGCCAGACTGAAGTTGCTGAAACAAGGAGAGACTGTTGATGTACGCTCACCTGTTGTTCAGAACTTTGAGTCACGACTGAAAGAGAGGCCACGGACAGAAGCTGCAGAAAGGAGATTCATCCACTGGGTATCTGGACTTACACTCCTGGATAGGGCAACAAGCTCCACTATCTGGGAGGGACTCTGAGTAGAGCAGCTGCTTCCAAGGAAGGAGTCAGCTGAGGTTGTTCAGACATCTGGTGAAGATGCCCCCTGGTGGTCTCTCTAGGGAGCTCTTCCAGGAATGTCCAACAAAGAGGTTGGACAAGGCAGAAAATGAATGAATGACCCTGATGACATAGTGGTTTGATCGGGGGTTCTGTTTTGTTTCTGTTGACATGATGCTAACTGGCTTGGACAGTGATTGTATCCACTCACTCCTGTGTGGATCACGAGCCCCAACTATCAGCGCTAGTGCCAAAACCTGCAGTGGTAGAAAAAATGGTTTTGATCTCAGTGGTTAGTTTTCTCATTTATGGCAGCTGTAATGTATGTGTGTGTGTGTGTGTGGGGGGGGGGGGGGGGGGGCTGCCAAATAACTTGGCAGAGAAGGCCATGAGGATGGTGTGTGTTTCACCGAGCTGTCTCAGATACAGTTATATTTGAGGTGTGGGTGGACTGGTTGTCTGCCTGCATGGTTGTCATCCATGATGCAGAGATGTGTTGCACCAGCGCACATTCCCAGAATTGACGTAACTGTCGTGTCATTGGAAACGTTGTGTCTATGATTGGAAAGCCAGTTTCAGCCGTCAGTGTGAGCTGGAGTCTGCTGACGAGTTCACGGTCTTCATTTGTTTGTTTTTCTCCTCCAGGATCAGATCTTGTGGTCTTGTGGAATAAACCTCTGCTCATGAATAACTCATGTTTGTTTTCCAGGTACAAAATGCAGCACTACAACCTTTGAAGTTCCATAAATTGACCAAAGTCATGGTTGGACATAGAAAACATGATAAGACGTGGCTCCGTGCTTAAAAGTACAAAATGAAATGATTCTACACAGGCTCTTATTAAAAGCTCTGATTGTGGCCCAGAGCCCTGAATGATTCATATGCCCGTGTTTAAGGTGCAGATGTGCAGTGAGATGCGGTCGTGTCCTACCTGCTCGGTGAGGAGTGCCGAGTCCTCTGACTCTCAGCAGAGTGGGACTGCAGAGACAAAAGGCATCAGGACTAAACGGCGGGCGTGATTCGAATTGCGCGCTCTTACAGAAAGAAAAAACATCTGAAAACCAATTCACTGAACAAAGAGCTGAGTGTTCCCGCTGTGGAGTTTTATCATGTTTTGAGTCAGTGAGCTGAGAGCCCGGGTTCACAGGGATGATGACGAGGGGGAGCGAGATGGTGACCCCCCCCCCCCCCCCCCCCAACCTAGTGAACATAATTTTTCCGTCTGTTCTCACTTTCGTCTTCCCTGGACCAGTCATTTACAAAATGGATGCTGAGGGTTGGCGGCTGATGGACAATTTGTCGGGAGTCTAAACCGTAAAAGAGGCTGTGAGAGACGGGGGGTCCGGATCGCTGCTCAGGTTTCCCTAATGGCTACGCTGGGATTGTCCCCTGTTCTAAAATGATTTTCTGGGCTCAGGACCGAGCCAGGAACCTGTCAAGTCTTTGTCCAGTGACTGGCAGACAAAAAGGGTAAAGACGAGGAAGCGCGGTTCAGATAGAGAGCCTGGTGAATGGACGCTGACTGACACGGGACAGATTGAGCTGTACGCACAAAGAGCTTTGGGAGAAACACCAAATGACTTTTAAGATGTCAAGATTTCCAGAACTCCAGTGACCACCTTCATAAAAAAAAAAAAAACAGAAAACAACTTTTAAATATAATTAGCAAAACTTAAGCTAATGTTCTTTCCATTTATTTGTAATCAAATATGTCCCTGTAAGCAGCTCTTGACTTCTTTGGCCTCCCACACTATTGAGCTGGACTACATGCTTTCCCAGTAGATGCACCCAAGTGGTCTGAGTGGTAGTCTGCTGTGGGCCCTGTGGACTAGGGAAGACCCACAACAACCCAGGAAAAGACCAGCACACCCCCCCCCCGGCTGTGGGTAAAATTCAAAGTGAACTGATCCAGTACCTGATTGGTGCCTTGGAGTCAGTTGTACATTGGGTCTAAACTTTGTTTGCCGAGCTCAGTTAATATAGCCTCTGAAAGCAAAAATAGAACTTTGCACTTGCTATTATCAATCAGCTCATCAATGAAGTCGTGACTGTTCCCTCCCCCATGCAGCAAGATTGGTTAGTTTTGGTCTATAAGGGCTGGTGGATGGGCAGAGCTCTTTACTATATACACACACCACTGGTAGTTTGCTCAGGCAGAACTGGAACACTAATCCAGTTTGAGTTCCATCTAGTACTCATGTCTTATGCTGGGTGCCAACCACTTGCAGTTAAACTGTCACGTCTGGTGTATCGAGGCCTCACTTCCTGTGCTGGACACCGACTGTCTCTGGTTTTGTTGAAATGTTTTCTGCCCATGTCACATCTGGTAGATTTACTGATCACTGGCTTTCTTGGGTTCTGCTTAACTTTCTTCAGGTTCTGTCACATTGTGTCAAACAGGACCTCATTACAGTATCTGTTCTTTCTGATGGTTCTCTGTTTTCCTGCATTGTGTTGATGGACCTCCGTGCAGGATCATGCCCAGAGAAACGTTCCATGTCATTAAAATGATGTAGGTGATGTCCTGCACAGTCCCACTGGTACTCCTCATCTGACACCTCTGGATAACTTTGACAGAAAGTCATGTCGACACTACTCAAGGGTTTTTCAAAGAGACCTAGTGCCAAAGATGTCCAGTTGTCACTTTAGATCACTGGTTAGTATCAAAGTCTCGCAACCATACAGTGTGACAGGAAGCACCAGGATGCTAAAGACTTGGACCTTCGTTGTCCTTCAAACCCATCTATCCATGGACCTCCAGAACCCATCCGTTCTTCCAAGGTATCAGTTAGTCTTAAAAGTTGAGGACAGAGAGACATGAACATCACTGCCAAGATGAGAGAATGTCTCTAAGACTTTGACACGTTCACCATGTACAGGTACACTTCTGATGGTTGAGTCCAGGAAGTCACTGAAAGCCTGGATCTTAGTCTTCGTCCATGACAATTGCAAACCCAGACATTCTGATTCCTCACTCAGCTTCTCAAGTGCTGCAATAATCAGAGTATCCACTGGTTCCACAAATCACAGTGTCGTCTGCAAGGTCGGTGTGAGAAACCTGTCCTCGCACACACGGGCACCTAAACCACTGGTCTCCACAACCTCACACAGGACCACGTCCATGAAAGCATTGAACACTGTTGGAGCCAGAACACATCCTGTCATATGCCAGCATTCACAGGGAGGATGTCCGGTCTATCTGCTGCAGTTTGGATGTGATGGTATAAGTTCCATCATGCTCACACAACAGCCAAGAAAAGAAGGTCTGACATAGTCCTAAGTCCAGTCCCACCTATCATCAAAACTGTCCATTCCCAGGAAGACTGTGGCCTAAGACTGATTTAAATTCACTGTTACTGAAGCAGGCATATGAAGGGATGTCTCACTTTCAGGAAGGGCCAAGGTCAGAACTTTGAAAATCACAATTCTTTCCAGGAGCCGTGATGCTCTAAAATTCAGCCCCCTGAAACCAGAATGTCATTAATCTCATTTAGTGTACAATTTACTTTAAATGTCGGTTGGTTAAGGGTCCTTGAAAACAGCCTATGTGCTGTAATTGTGCTGTACCGGAGAGGAGGAGTGGACGGTCTTTCTTTGCGGGACACTTCAGCTCCAGCAGATGAAGGTGCATTAAGTCTTTTTTTTTTTCATTAGAACTTATCCACGCTTGTTCACGATCCCTTTTACAAGGTCAGTGTAAAATTAACTTGAAATATGTACCTCCTCCAGCAATTCCACTCAATCCTGAAATTTATTTGAGGCAGAAAATTGTGGGAGTGGAAAGAAAGAGCAATAAAAACCCCCGCAGACTTATTTCTTTTCAAAAAATAAAAAATTAAAGTACAATTCTCGATGATGATGATGATGTGGAGAGTTCTCGCTTAATTAAACTTGTGCATCCAGTGCAGAGTTTAAAAGAGGGAAAAATGCACTTATGTCACGCCATGAAAGTGGGCAAATGATCAAATACAAATTAATTAGTGTTTCTGAATTCATGTTAGAAGCAGTGAATTGCGTTTTAGAAAATGAAAAAGATACGACTCCTCACTCTGGGTGTGTGACTGCATAATTTATTACCACAAAGTTCAAAAATTGGAAAGTGCCACATCAACAGACCTGCACTCATTTTAACACAAGGATACTGGCAGGATGTTCATACTCATCCCCGAGGACAATACTGCATTTTTAATTAAAATTAATATGGAAATAAGCACCAGAGGAGCAGATGGACATCTTGCCTGGTGTCCGAGCGCGAGCGTCGCTGGTGGCTGCGCGCCGGTTTGTCTTATTGCATAAATCATGTTTTTGTGAAGGTGTAAATAGTATCTAAGTTTTTGGTTGCGGTCTGTTTATGAAGTAACATGTTGAAGACACTCAGGACCTTTCAGGTCTCTGGTTAAGGCTTGGGGATGTTGGGTGATTTTCTTATTTTTTGTACTACCTCACTACATGGAACTTGGATTCATTCTTCCTTGTCGGTTTATGTCGGCATCGATCATCTTAACCCACCTCAGGTCTGCCACAAACTACAAAATGAAGGTACAGTTCACGAGATTAATCCCTGGAGACTGTTTGTCCTGCACTGTGGATGGTTGTTGGGCCCCAACAGGTAGGTGAAGTAGCATATTTGTAGGTGTGGGTGTCGTACCGACACACACAAGAGCGTCTTTTGGTCAGATTGGTGGATCTTTAGTCCTTCACATTGTTGCAGAGTTTTGATTCCGTTCAATAATGAAAACATCAGTCAGCCTTGAGGTGCTTGTCTGTATCACTGTGGACAAGTGTAAATCCCCCAGTGGGCGTCGTGTCAGTTTTAGGGTCCAAGTGTTTTCAGGTTTTGACAGCCGAAGTCATTCTTTAACTTTGTGACGGCCTCCAGGCAGCTCGGGTGCCTTCGTTGCTGAGGAAAGGTTTATGTACCTTGACTTTGCGGACTGAGCTGTGATCTCTGCGGAATCAGTCCAGGAGTTGCAGTGTCTGGGTTTGAAGACTAAGATGCAAGCTTTTAATGAATTCCTGGACTCAGCCATCAAACGTGTGTCTGTATGGGGTTACAATGTTGAACCTGTAGAGACATTCACTTATCTTGACACTGACAATCATGTCTTTGGGATTGAAAGAAGTTCCGGAGTTGTGAGGTTGCCGGACAGATGTGTTTGGAGATGCTGATGTCTTTGCAGGAGAATGAAGGTCCACGTTTTTTATGTTCTTGGTGCTTCCTGTCTTACTGTGTGGTCATGAGACTTGGACACTAAGCAGCAACCTAAGGTGACAAGGGGATGTCTCTGGTACTGTGTCCATGCAGAGGACACCCCTGGAATGACTATGCCATGTGAACAGTTATTTAGGGAGACTCAGATGAGGCGTGTCACTCTCATTATATGGGATCATCAGCTACAACATCTTGGTGAAGTGGTGAGTTTCTCTGGGTGTGATCCAGCACCCAGCCTGGTCTTGAGGACCACAGCAATTGGAGAAGGCCAAGAGGACACCTGTGAATCACTTGGATACAGAGAGAACACAGAGAGGGCTGACTCCCACAAAATGATGTCATCTGTACGTTTTTTTGGACATTTTGATTGTGTGTAACTGGGGCAGCTTGGCTGCTGCAGTGGAGTGACGTTTTGGAAACAAAACTTCTCTTGAATGTACTACAAGCTACTGTAATGCACTAGTTGACTTTAGAGCACAAAGAACTACTATTACAAACATTTATTTAAACAGCTGTTATGATTGTGGAGTGTATAGAGTGGAAAATAAGGTGCTGTAAGTATATTATAACCTAGGCAGCCTGATCTTTTATATTTTTAGTTTCATATTTCATATTTAGTTTTATATTTTCTGTTGTTTTTAATCAGGTTCTTCTTGGCTCTTTCTCTAAAATTGTATTGTAGCATTATTAGTTACTGTTGTTGTTGCTATTATTATTAATATATAAACAAAAATAAATTTAAAAATATTATTTGTAATACATTTGACTCTTTTACATCAACAAACACTGAGCAAATGTGCTGACAGCTGCAAGAGCTTAATGCTAACTTTAACATGGAAAATGCCATAGACATGCTAACACATTAGCATTGGCCCCGTTTTTAAGTTATAAAATACATCTATCAACTGTTTCAGAAGGCCATAACAGGTCGGTTTAACATAAAAAAGGTAAATATTACTCACAGACATATACTCTTTGGGGTTTTAGCAGGGGGAAAATTAAGATATTGTAAAATAAAACAATGAATCAACGAAGCATTAGATAAAAGCACTGCTTCAATCTACGAATCCCTGCTTCGATTGGTTCAAGGTTCAAAGCAAAGCCATGCTGCAGAAAAGTTGATTACAGAACTGCTGCAGGGTCTGTACTTAATGTAGAGAAATGATCATTTTCCTGACAAACACCCCCCAAAACAACGGCCGCTCTGAAGGACCGATAAGGGAATCATTAAGCAAAAAGGTTATTGATGTTGGTGGATTGAATCATTTCTTAACGATACCCTTTGGAAATGAGTAGAATGTCACTTTCTTGTTTGTTTTAGTGTACTTGGTGCAATTGATAGCCGAACACTCAGTTCCTTTAGATCTTGATGTTTTTCTGATGTTGCTGGTATGATAGTTATATCCATGGTGATGAAAAATGCACATAAACAGAAACTTTTGTCTCTAATACGACTCTAGAGTGACACGAAGACTGCCATTGTGCGTCTATAACAACACCCAGTTACACACATTCAAAATGGCGGCCGGCACTCAGCCAATTACAATGCAGCATATAGGAAGTCGAGCCTCTCTATGTTCTCTCTGCTTGAATGTGACTTGCATATGGCTGCTTTTGAGAGGTGAAAATGAACCAGTTTGTCTGCCTGGGTGGTTGTTGTCCAGGTTCCAAGGCAGTTCTGTGGTGGAACCAGAATCACTCTGAGTTCCAGATCAACTATTGTTCTCAGTATTTCTGCTTGTAAAGTAGACATCTCCAAAATGATCTACACATGATGTGGGTCATCTTTGACATTTTACTCTGGAATCTTTTTTTCTTTTCAACCTTTATTTAACCACGTTCATCCCACTGAGATCGAGACCTCTTTTGCAAAGGAGACCTGGGGAATTATAAAGTTTCCAATCCACCTAACCTGCGTGTTTTTGGATGTAGGAGGAAGCCGGAGCAGCCAGAGGAAACCCACACAAACACGGGGAGAACCTGCAAACTCCACACAGAAAGACCACAGTAGTGGAGCGGTTAAGGCAGAAATCGTTCAGTTTTTGAAGAAAGCATGAAACTTGGCACAGTGATACTATAGGACCTAGGAATCATGAAAAAATTAGACCCCAAAAAGTAACACCCCCTGGTGGCTGCAATATTGGATTAAAAAATGGCCATTATTTTCAACATATTTGTGCCATTGACTTTCAAATTAAGGCAGATAAAAGCACAATTCCAAAATATTTACCCATGTTTTTGGGGTCAGGGAATCCAATGGACTTATTTTCAACTTTGTGAGATGGAGGCCATATTGGATTCCAAGATGGCCACCATTAAAATGAAGATTATGAAAAATATCAGTCCTCTGTAAAGATGGAAGCATAATTGTAAAAGTTACCCATAAGTAATGAGGAGTCCAATTAACCTATTACATTAATTGCCTGATGCCGGCCATATTGGATCCCAAAATGGCTGCAGTTAAAATTAAGTATTGATTATCTCTGCTATTTTAGTGACAAATTCAAAATTCAAGCCTCAGGCCTTTGTATCTATGAAGTAGTGACTGCAATAGTTTCATTCACAATTCATCTACTACATGTTTGTCATACTGGATTTCAAGATGGCTGCCATATTTCACTCTATTGTCAAAATATTTTTCTTCTATTTTTCCATGCATCCTACTTAACATACAGTGCCATAATAAAGATCTGTGTTTAAATCCTGGAGGCAGAAATCTAGTTCAAACATGTCCATGCACCAAGGCAACTTTAAAGGTAAAATATATGGGTTGGCTGCCAAATGAATATAAACAAGGCCAAAAGATATGGTTCGTATTAGCCATATCCAGCTAATGCCAGTTCCACATTTCAGTTGAATTATTTTAGCCTTTAGTGGAATAATCTGTATCGCTCCTGGGATACTTCATTATAAAGTGTGTTATTTACAAGGAATTACCTGCGCAAACTGATATTATTGACCCAAATTTATATTAAAAAAAAAAAAATTAAGATTATAACAAACAGCTGATTTATTATAATTAAACGTGTAGATCTGTAACAGAACAGATTATTTAAAAAGCACAATGCAAAAACTGGAGATTTTTATGCTATCTTTTTTACAGCAAACTTGAATATTCAATTTTTGTTTGTTTTTGTTTTCAAACAGAATGATTTAAAGTTGCATCAGTAAATGTTTAGTGCTTTAAAAACATATATGAACGTTTTCGTCCATTTCAAATAGCCCAAGTGTAGGGAAATCTTACCCAGATGGCCAAATGTCCAGCAAGTTTCTAATTAAAAGTTGCCCTGCTGGCATGTGTCTGATCAATGTCAGAAGCTTATCCATCGTAGCACTCCTCATTGCATTTGCACAGCTGGGTGCAAGTATTTTTAGTTTTGAATGTCTTAAAACATTTGCAATTGCCTGTGCAAGACTTTGTGCAGCCGCATGCAACAAGCTCCATGCATGTCTTCTCAGCCACTGGTAATGTGGTCCAAAATGGTTCATAACCTCCATTTGCAGATTTTTGCCAACCCCAGTCTGTTGGTTGTGGGAGTTTTAGCTGAAGATGCAAACATTGACCCCAGATGTAAAATGCCTGAAAGACTGATCTCCTGATGTGCTCCTCGAGTGCTGCCCTTGTTGGAGGAATATTGTCAGTGTTTCTGGAGCATTTTGTGAAGAATGTCATCCGGGCAGAATTGACATCTGCATCATATACTATGCTCATATGGCACCCCATATACCATGAAGCAGCTTGCCAAACATCGTGAAATGCATTAAAAATAAGCATTATTAAGCAAACAAGAGATAAAGAATTTAAATAGGATTTTAAGTTGCACTTTTGCTTTGGAAATTTAGCACTGTCTTAACTGTAATGTCTGATGTATTGGGCAGCTTGGCAGCATAAAATAGTGCCATAGCATCCATATAGGTGTTTTTATTATTACATAACACTGGTATAAGAACCTCAAGACCCTTTGAGGTTGACTTTCATTGATATTTACTGATTTTAGAACCAAAAATACTAAACTTTGATCAACTTCTTTCCCTGCATTACTGTCATTTTTAAGAAACGCAAAGAAAAGTAAAAAACAAAGCAGCCATCTTGACATCCAATATGGCTGCCATATGACTAGATTCAGAACTTCATTGAAATATACCCTGATATTGAAAACAGTGATATATGCTGTAATTACTGTCCTTTGCATATCATAAATTGAAATAAGATTAAAAATTGGTCAATTTCAGTGGGCATTTTAAAATTCAATATGGCAGCCACCAGGGGGCGCAATTTTTGGGGTCTATTTTTTATTTATTTATTTATTTATTTTTGGTCCTTAGGTCCCATAGTATCCCTGTGCAAAGTTTCATGCTTTCTTCAAAAACTGAACGATTCTTGTGAAAAGCTGGCCTTAACCGCTCTACCACAGGTGGGAATCAAACTCATGGCCTTCTTGCTGTGAGGTAGCAGTGCTAACCACTAATCCACCGTGCCGCCAATCTGAATCTGGATCCGATACAACAAGCCCAAACTGAATTTCGTGGACGTCCCTTTTGAAATGGGAGAATATATGCAGCGTTTATTCCTCACCTGAAGCGGCGGCTGCGCAGCACGCTGCCCTTACTCGCTGCCCTTACTCGCTGCCCTTACTCGCAGCCCTTACTCGCTGCCCTTACTCGCAGCCCTTACTCGCAGCCCTTACTCGCAGCCCTTACTCGCTGCCCTTACTCGCTGCCCTTACTCGCAGCCCTTACTCGCAGCCCTTACTCGCAGCCCTTACTCGCAGCCCTTACTCGCTGCCCTTACTCGCAGCCCTTACTCGCAGCCCTTACTCGCAGCCCTTACTCGCTGCCCTTACTCGCAGCCCTTACTCGCTGCCCTTACTCGCTGCCCTTACTCGCTGCCCTTACTCGCAGCCCTTACTCGCAGCCCTTACTCGCAGCCCTTACTCGCAGCCCTTACTCGCAGCCCTTACTCGCTGCCCTTACTCGCAGCCCTTACTCGCAGCCCTTACTCGCTGCCCTTACTCGCTGCCCTTACTCGGCACTCTGACGACTTTAGAGTCTTATCTGGTCTCGGCATTGAATTCTCATTCAGACATCTTGTTCATTAAATCCTTTCATGTCCTGTTTCGCCTCTCCATCGTCCCTCTACATTCTGTTGCCTTCACAACTTTCATGCGTGCGTGCACTCGAGTGCGGGTGCCGCCGCCTACTTTTCTGCGGCGGTGAATACTGGCGTGGTTGGGTGAGTGAGCAGCGGAAGGCTCGGATGAAGAAGAAGAAGAAGGCGAAGCATTGAGTTAATTAACAGCAGACATAATAGGACACCTCAGAAAAAGACTTGACATTGAGATGGACGGATAAGTCATTAATTGGTTTTCTTATTGGCACAATGGAGGCGCTGGAAAAGAAGAAGGTCACGGCGACTTTGACAGAGACCACAACTATATTATATGTGGAGTATGAAAGGGGACAGATGCAAAGTCGATGAGGGATAAAGCGCGCTGTGGAACAAAGTAATTACACCTGAGACGTGCTCCGCGTTGGCTGCCGTACGGTGATACGGCGGGTCAGACCGCATCACCGGGCGTGAGATTTGTCTTATGCCAGCTGCTTGTTTTCCCTTCTGTATCCTCCTCTTCCTCGGGAGCTGAAATTCCAGTACCAAGATCAATGCCGGCGATTGCACGAGAAGAGGGAATGTGGTGAGATAATTAGGAATGATATTCCCGATTGTAAACGTGGCGGCATGAAAAGGTGGGCCACAAGATAAAGCGCTCATCAGCCAGGTGGCGAGAGCGCGTGCAATAAACAAACGCAGGGAAGGAGGGAGCGATAGGGGAGAAGAGTGGCAAGGTTAAAGGCATGGAGATTAAGGTTATTCCTTGCATGATTGGGATAGCTGTGAAAGAGGAGGGATGAGAGGGTTCATATCGCCTCGCGCCTGTTAAATCGAGCACGGGTCAATGTGTGCTAGCAACGTGCACAATCTGCGAGCGATGACTCTCTGCAGCGACGTCGCTAATTTGCAGATCTCTGCTGAAGAAAGTGTTGGTAGAAACGATGACGGGGAGAGAAACGGAAGAAACTTGGATTTTTGAAATTCTGCAGAAATTCACATCAAAGACGTGGGAATGAATTTGAGTTCTTTTGCAATCAGCTGAGCCATCTGCAGAAGCAGAGAAAACAAACGGATTCTCTGCAACGGTTTGATTTCCTCTCTGCTGAGGCAACGCTGCACGTTTGTTCGTGGCCATAAGCTGCAGGAGATAAGTGTCAGCGCGGTGGCCTTGTTTGATATGTGCTTGTTAAGGTGGCGAGACGCGTCCGTGTCCACTCGTACAGATGTACCTGAATGCAGCAGCAGCAGCAACAGGAGCAGCGATTTTTATCGTTTCGCCTTCATTCTCTCCCTCTGTCACAGCCTCTTTTTCCTCTCTGGTGCACAGACGGGCGATAAGAGACACAGATAGCACTTTATGGCGTGAATGATAAGGAGTCACCACTCACGTGTCCCATCGGGGCGAAAAACAGCAAACCCAAATGAAGGCAGCCTTATCTGGGACATCTGACACTTAATGCAACTCCATTCTGAAGTAATATGCACTTCTTCAGGGCCTTAATGGATTTGAGATTTCAGGGCTTTTGAGTTTATTGATTCATTTTGTACACTTTGTCCTCTGAAGGATATTGCTAGCCGGCTTCAAAATGTGCACAGATGCTGCTGATACTGATATTATGAATGCATTCCCTTTTTTTTCTTTTTATGAGTGTTTTTTAATATATTTTTAAAAACATATTTATTTCTATTTACTTTCATATTGGATTCCCCCCAAAAGAGATTTGGGAAAATTTAGAACCTGACTGATACAATTTTTTTTTTTTTTTTTTGAGGGCTGGGAAATACTATACTGATACTAGGGAATCTAAATTTTCTGATATCACTATATCTGCAGATGTATATAGAAAAAATGGGAGTGACTCATAACATTTCATTATGAAACCCTGATGTCAAAGAAATATGATTGAGGTTTGGTGTTCTACAGTTTAAACATGGACTTTATTATAAATAACTATAAATATAGCCAACAACCATCCAACGTACCTCAGTTTTCCTTTGCTTGGATTGGCTGTAGCCATGTTGCATCACTTAGCATTTGCATAAAATTGACTTATTGTCTGTTGTGGCCCCGCCTAGCTGACGTCACAGCAAACACGTGTCTTTTATGGCTGTAAAACTGCCACTCTGATTGAAAATGAATGACAGCTGGTCGCTTTGCCTTTGTCTCTTGAATATAAAAAACAACATAATGGCACCATTTTGCAACAGGCAAAGTGTTTTCCTGCCTTTTTTTGTGTGTGTAAAATCCAAGTTTTCATATCAGAAACAGTAATGCTGATAACGATATGTTTTTGTAAAAGGCTTATATTGGCCAACCAGTATATCTAACAGTGTCACGTAGGGAATGTTTTCAGTTTTGTTTGTTTACCAAAATGTTTTCTTGTTTGCACTTCATGGCCACTGTACTTTTGTAGCTGCAACTTACTTCAAATGTAAACTTAAAAACAAAGAAGCAAACAAAAACACACAAATGAAGCTGAAAGAGTTTCACTTTTGAGTTAAGATCATTCCTCGTCTGTGAAAGTATTTCTCCAGATTTAAAAGAAAAAATATTAATTTATCAAACTGTCCTTGAATAAATGCTTTTGTCACTGACTTGTGGGCACCGTGACGGAAACACCATGTAGGATTTATTAAAAGTCAGCCCTCTCTCTCATCCGTTTTCTGCAAATGCATTCATCTTGGTGACGAGGGAATATGAGTGAGATCCCAATCGTGGCTCAAGGTGCTTTATTGAGCTGTTTTATATGTTTTTAGGAGAGTCTGTCTGACTGCAATCAGGTGGGCTTTCACAAATAAGTAATGGCAGTGTCGCCAGATACTCGGCAGCCATTTCATATCTGAAATATACAGGTAATAAATCATTTGAATGTGGGGATTTTTTTTTTTTTTTTATAGGTTGACCTTAAAAAGGCGGAGAATAGAAATAAAGAACTGTGACAGAGGAGTGATGAAAACACATTAAAATACATCAACACTTTCACCATTTCACAGAAAAGTGAAACGTATTTTATACAAGTGCGCTCAGAGTGTTTGCTTTCGCCACATCTCAGCAGGCCTGTGCGTACGAGGTCTGTGATAAAAGTAACGGACCTTATTATTTTTTTCAAAAACTGTAAGGCACAACTGAGTGGACACCATTCGATAAATTCAGCTGGTTTTCGGTAAAAATTTTAACAGCTGATGAGAGATTTTGGTCTGGTAGTGTCACTTTAAGGACGGCCCACGGCACCTGAAGACGATCCGCGCTTCGAGGTGGCAGCGTCTCGCCGTTTCAAGTTGAAAACGTCCACATTTTCAGGCTCTGTCGTCAGAGAACTTTCAGAAGAAGTCGGCATGAGGAGTTTATTTGGACATTCCATTGTTAACAGACATTTTGTAATGAAAGAACATGCGGGCAGAGTCGCATGTCGGGCCGGACCCGACCGCGGGGGGTCGCGACAGGAAAAACACCTCAGTTGGAAACCTTAACGGACAAGTTGGAACATGCCCAAGCTGTTAAACAATTTCTCAGTTACTCACTTGTTGAAAGCCATCAAAAGCCGCCTGAATTTTACAAATGGTTTTCAACACGGAGGTGTTTTTCCTGTCGCTGCGCACACAGATTTGCCGAGTCGTCACGGAAACGACTCGGCGAATTTGCGCGCACGTCTTTCATTACAAAATGTCCTTAAACAGTGGAATGTCCGCATAAAGTCCTCATGCCGGCCTCTTCTGAATCTTCTCTGTTCTCTCACGACGTCCTGGGTGAATTAAGCCTTAAATTAGGATGTTTTCAGGTCGAAACAGGCCGACGACGGCGCCTGGGAGCGCTGCAGGGCGTCCCGCTCTGTGGGAAGTCCTTACAGCGACAGAAACACCCCATAATCTCTCATCAGCTGTTAAACTTTTCACCGAAAACCAGCTTCATTTCTCGAATAGTGTCCACTCGGATATTCCTCACAGGTCCAGAAAAAATGTTGATAAAGCAACGTGCGCCGTCCACAGCGGCTATTCAGACAAAGAGATTCCGATGGGCGGGGTGGAGCACTCCTCATTCAAGGCCTGCCCACAGGCGAATGACGTCACCGACACGCGTGAAAAAACCCACGCATGCGCACGAGGGTTCAAGCATGTCTGACGTAAAAACATATGAATCAAATCCATTTATTTTTTGAAAAAAATAAAAAGGACCGCTTTTTTCATCACAGACCTCGTATGCTCATCTCCCAGTGGGGGGCGCTGATTTTGCAAACTCTAAATGATAGAAAAATTGATACTCAGATGCTAATCGATACAAAAAAAAAAAAACCTGCTATTGGATAAAATTCTCATTTGCAGCAGTATTGATATCTCCTGCAGTTAACGCAGAACTTCCCACAGCACTTTGCCTGACTAGCAGGTGAACACGTGAACGCTAGCTGACGTTCATGCTAATGGGCCTTTGCTGAGAGTTTTAGCTGAAAGTGAAAGAAAATCAACAGTGCTTTTGGAAAGTATTTTGTAGAAGAGGCAAAGGCTCAGGGAAAAGCAAGTAACACTACAAAGTGCAGGCGTCAGAGTCGAGTGGCACAACAAACTCTTCGATGCATTTTAACCGCAGACGCCCTGCTCTTCAGGAGGCCTTTCCAGAGCAAAAATAAAGCTCCAGTTTTCCAAAGAGTAAATGTTACCCTCGCTGACACATACGTTAACCAGCTGTTTAACTAGTAACAGTTGGACAGTAGCCATGTTAGTCACCTGTAAAGTTACAGAATATGACTAACACCAAGTTTAAAAAAAAATACCCTCGGCCGTATGAACATTGTGTTCTGTATAATTTACAGTTGTTTAAGTAATTATTTGGCTCCAAAACTGAGTTTGCAGCCAGCAACCAGACTGTGACGTCACGGTGCAGCTCTACTCTGATTGGCTGTTACCCCCGCCACTCACAAACTAAACTGAAGGCTAACGTCTGCTAAATGTCTTTTAGATGACTTCAGAGGTATTATTAGTGTTGTGGGCTGGGGTGTTTGGCTGGCTTGGTTTTTGTTTTCTGTTTCTCCCACCAGGTGGTATGCATTCAGGACTGAGTGGCTGAGCATCAGGACCTCACCCTGAACACCTGAGGCTTGTTATCACGTGCAGGTCATCAGGACTCACAGCTGTGGTGTATTTTGTCTTAATCAGAGATTGCTGCATTTAAACCTTGAATGCACAGTGTGTGATTGCCAGAGACTCGACCTTGTGAGCAGACGTGTGAGATCGACGTCAGGAGAACAATCTCACCATCACGGATGCAGAGACCGCTCCAGGTTTGACGCCACAGTCTGTGAAGGAGGATTGGGTGAGGTCTCACACTCTTCAGCACACTTCCTGAGGTAATTTGGTTTTGGTGACTTTTATGAAGTAATGACAGTGGATTTGGTGTCCCTCACACCTTGTGTTAGTGAGCTGTCACGTTATGCTAATTGTCTAATCAGCTTCTGCTGCAGTGGAGATTTGAACTGAGTTGTTCCGTGCCTGCAGGGTGAGAAGCTGATGTATAGATTTAAGCCAGGAAGTGTTTGCTGATTGCGTGCACCTTTGAGTTGTGTCTCTCGGTGTGGAGTTGGACTCACCTCATGTTTTCTTTCTTCACAGACTTGGTTTGTCGCGGCCACCTGGGGGGTGTCGGCGGGATCCCTGGGTCCGAACTGCTGTGGCTCCGGACCGTTTGCGCTGTTGAGAGCGCGCCGTGTTTCCACCTCACCAGACCGCGGACGTTTTAGTTGTTTGGCACTACTCACTGTTATGTTTATTAAATTCTGTTATCCTTTTGAACCGTGCTCTGCTTATTTCATGCTTGGTCCTTTCAAACGCTGGGTCGGTTCTCCGCCCGCGTCCGAAACATAACAATTAGGTTCTAAAAACAGCATTTTTTCAGTTTTAGAAGTATTTATTTCTCACTAACTTTTACATAATATATGACAGAGGTTATATTCACACTTAAATGAAACGGAGTTTCCACCTAGCTAGCAGCTTGTGACGTCGCCACACTAACATCCGCGAGATCATGCCATAAAATGAAGTACAGAATGTGACTTTTTGTCTTCTTAAAATATGTCAAGGTTGTCCATCTTCGAACATGTCCAAGATCTGTGTCCCAAGAATGTTTCCTATGAATTTGAAGACTGTGGCAGTAACAGGACTGGACTTATACTGAGCACAGACAGACGGATGGACAGACAGACGGAGGGGCACCAGGTCTTCACAATACCCAGTGGAAATATGTTGGCCTCGGGTAATAAAAATTCATACCCACATGTGCCAAATAAAGCAACATGCCCAAAAATTTGTATTTAACTGGTGTTAAATTCCAAGCACACAAAAAGCATGTATACGGTGGAATCAGAGACAACCATCCGCAACGCTGCATTGTGTTGGTAATGAAAATTAAACTAACCGGGGGGAGTCATGGCGACAGGTCAGATAATGTGAGTCTGCACTGTCTTGTTTAAGCGTTGTTCTGTGTTGAAGCCATGACTCCTGGGTCTACTCCTGGTGAGGTGATGGCTAGTGGTTAAGCGTTGATCCTCGGTTCAAACCCCAGTCTGGCTGGACAATCACTGGGATCCCTTGGGCAAGGTCCTCAATCCCCTAGGTGCTCCTGGTGTGTAGTGAGTGCCGTGCATGGCAGCACCCTGACATCGGTGTGTGTGAGTGGGTTAATGTGAGGCATCTTTGTAAAGTGCTTTCATCTTTTTTTGGTTTGTTTTCCATCTATAATGGAAATGTTCCGGGCTCCACGAAAATGCAAAGGACGACCAAAGTATGTCAACGTCCATGACTGAAAGAGGAACTTATGAACCTCCTGGATTTAAAGCCAGATCACAGCACAAAGACTGAATATCCCGGTTCATCCTCATGGATCCTCTCAGGTTCTCCCCGGTTTGGAGAACGTTTCATAAAGTAAGAGCCGGGATTTAGTTTTTGAGCTGATCGGTACTTGCTGAACGATGGCGGTTGTTTTAAACAGTGCACGTTTACTTTTTACAGCATCTTCTCTTCTTCCAGTGGATTTTGTCCAGGATCCGAACGCCCTGTTCTGGACCACCAGGGTCTTCTCGGGCTGTACCTGTGTGTTTATGTTTGCACGCCCGTCTCGTGGCGCGTGTTTGTATGTCGTGCACCAGTGAGGCTCACTTCAAACCGCTCCAGCTCTTGCAAGTGGAGAAGTCAGATGCAGATGTGTGCGGCTCCATGGTAAAGAGACTCAAACCCATCCAGACATTATCTCCCTCTGATCCACAACTTGAATGGTTGGATAAACAAGTCCCTGTTCCGAATTGTGTTTGGAGAGGGAATCGTGCCCGCCGTGCAGCTGCTGGGCCAACGGCTGGAGCAGAGAGAGTCCACTTTATGCAGCTCACCGGGCGGATATGAAGAGCAGATGTCCTGTCTGCTGCCATCCAGCTCTAGACGTAAAGCTGCACACACGTGGCTGAAGATGACGAGCCGGAGACTGGAGCCCCAAACGCTCCTACTGACTTAAAAAAAAGAAAAAAGCCCATGTCTGTTTTGGTGTTGGCAGATGGCAGTTTTTTATGTTTACTGCAGCTGGGACTGATGGAAAGAAATGAGTGTGCTCACAAAGCCCCTAGTGGCCGTTTAGATGAGCACAGGCCAGTTCTTACCCGGGTGTGCGCTCTTACCAAACTGCACATTCAGTCTTAACACGCTAGTCTTCCTTCAAATTATTATTATTTTTTCCTGTGTAAAAAGAAATACTGCAAGTAAACAATTTGCCTGTGCATTTAAAACAGTTTAATAAGTTTTACACCAGAAAACTGAAGATTGTGGCTAATCAGCTGTTAGCTTCCAAAGCTTTGAGCCTCCTGAGGAAGAAGCAGTTAAATCCCTTTGAACATGGTACATATTTAACGAGGTAATGCTGAATGTCATGCTTGTTTGCATGCATGAACTTTTTTTTTTTGCATGCTTAAACTGTTGATGATCACTGTTTAATGAACGCTGCTTACTGTAAAATTATTTTCAAATGAAGGCAGAAATGTCACAAAAAGAAAAAAAAATTATAATCCTTTAATGTGAAGTTTGTTTTGACTTTGTGTTAATGGACAGATGGAAACAAAAATTTCCCCAACATTAATTAACTTTGTACACACACAGTGTCACTCTTCACCTTCAACACACACACAAAAAAAGATTTCACTGTCAGAATGCAGCATAATTACACATTTTCCCATTTTGCTTAAATATCATCATTGGAAGAACTAAAGTGTCTGAAACTGCAGCAGGTTTTATTGCAGGTGGTTGAACCCGTTCAGTGGTGTGACGGGGATCGTGCACAGCAGAACGCTCGGAGCTGCTGCACAGCACATCAAATTGTGGAAATAACATTATAATGCATGCAGACTTGACTGAGATTTAAAAAATATATTGAGGAAAACTCATTGACATTAATAAGTGATAATATTTGGATCCAGTCAGATTTCAGAACCAGAGCAGGATTCATCCACAGGCTCAGAATGTTATGATGACCACATAATTGGACAATAGCAGACAGAACCAGAACCAGATCAACAGAAAAACCACCTTAGCTTTCCTTATTTAACATGCCATATATATATATATATATATATATATAAAAAGCAGATCACAGACATGACACAAAACTAAAGTCATTTCAAATGGCAACTTTCTGGCTTTAAGAAACACTATAAGAAATGAAGAAAAAAAGATTGTGGCAGTCAGTAACGGTTACTTTTTTAGACCAAGCAGAGGAAAAAAATATGGAATCACTCAATTCTGAGGAAAAAATTATGGAATCACCCTGTAAATTTTCATCCCCCAAATTAACACCTGCATCAAATCAGATCTGCTCATTGACATTGACCCTGTGCCATGACATTGACCCTATGTGTCTTTTTGCAAGGAATGTTTTTGCAGTTTTTGCTCTATGGCAAGATGCATTATCATCTTGAAAAATGATTTCATCATCCCCAAACATCCTTTCAATTGTCCAGAATATCAACATAAACTTGTGCATTTATTGATGATGTAATGACAGCCATCTCCCCAGTGCCTTTAGCTGACATGCAGCCCCATATCATCAATGACTGTGGAAATTTACATGTTCTCTTCAGGCAGTCATCTTTATAAATCTCATTGGAACGGCACCAAACTAAAGTTCCAGCATCATCACCTTGCCCAATGCAGATTCGAGATTCATCACTGAATATGACTTTCATCCAGTCATCCACAGTCCACGATTGCTTTTCCTTAGCCCATTGTAACCTTGTTTTTTTTCTGTTTAGGTGTTAATGATGGCTTTCATTTAGCTTTTCTGTATGTAAATCCCATTTCCTTTAGGCGGTTTCTTACAGTTCGGTCACAGACGTTGACTCCAGTTTCCTCCCATTTGTTCCTCATTTGTTTTGTTGTACATTTTTCGATTTTTGAGACATATTGCTTTAAGTTTTCTGTCTTGACGCTTTGATGTCTTCCTTGGTCTACCAGTATGTTTGCCTTTAACAACCTTCCCATGTTGTTTGTACTTGGTCCAGAGTTTAGACACAGCTGACTGTGAACAACCAACATCATTTGCAACATTGTGTGATGATTTACCCTCTTTTAAGAGTCTGATAATCCTCTCCTTTGTTTCAATTGACATCTCTCGTGTTGGAGCCATGATTCATGTCAGTCCACTTGGTGCAACAGCTCTCCAAGGTGTGATCACTCCTTTTTAGATGCAGACTAACGAGCAGATCTGATTTGATGCAGGTGTTAGTTTTGGGGATGAAAATTTACAGGGTGATTCCATAATTTTTTCTTCAGAATTGAGTGATTCCATATTTTTTTCCCTCTGCTTGGTCTAAAAAAGTAACCGTTACTGACTGCCACAATCTTTTTTTCTTGATTTCTTATAGTGTTTCTTAAAGCCAGAAAGTTGCCATTTGAAATGACTTTAGTTTTGTGTCATGTCTGTGATCTGCTTTTTTCTACAAAATTAAACAACTGAATGAACATCCTCCGAGGCCGGTGATTCCATAATTTTTGCCAGGGGTTGTATATATATATCCTAAACAATTTATAAACACACTAAGACAGTAAATTAACATTTTTTAAAAAAATCACATAATTAACAGGAAATAAAAGGGTTGAGTTCCTCTTCTAAAAAACAGTTGAGGTCTGAGGTTCTAAAAACATTCTGGATTCACACACCATTCCAACTCATTATAGAAACTTTGCATAATTTGTTACCACCCTTGAAAAATGTCAGCTACCTATTTTTATAAACACGACCCAATCTAGAGCCCATGGATCCCCACGACAACATGCTAGTTAAACAATCATTTTTCCATGAAACATGGATTGTGTGATAATCAGCACAGTCAAGAGGAAGAATCTTCTGTAGTTGTTGATTTTATAGGTAGTTTCTGGATAAAAAAAAATAAAGTTTTGTTACTGAGCACTGAACTTCATGAAGTTGTTGTTTTGTAGGAAATCTTAAACATTAATCCCAGGACTGATTTGCCGTCACAGCAGGTCCACCGTCTGGGTTTTTCTCAGAGCACAGTAGGTTTTTTTTTTTTTAATTTCTACTCGATCTGTTAACTCTGGAGTGTCGACACTCTTAAAATCTAGTTTTTGTCATTGTAGCTCAACTTTAGAATTTCCAAGATTGAAGCAAACTGCTCCCTGTGCAGTTAAGAATCTTTTTCACTTTTCTAATTAGATTTTTTTTTAATTCTACGCTTAATTAGAAAGGTTTTCTGTCCATTTGCCTCCTTTTGTTTCACAGGACTGTCACCAATCCCCTTCGAGACACTAAAGCTCCAACTCCTTCCATCCCTCCATCTTTTCCTCCCACTGCTCATTTACTTTTTTTTAAGAATAATGCTGATTTTTATCTGGATCATAATTGCAGGATAATTACAAAACGTAATTCTCGGATGGTGCACGGCAGGTCCGCTGCAGCAGCATGAGCAGAATCTGCTCGGAGGTTAAACTCCGGGTTTGAAACTGAGAGCCAGAACGATGGGGCTGATAGTGAAGCCCCGCAGTTTGCACAGCCGCTTAACGCACTGCAAACGTGTGTGTGACCTTCAGTTTTGTCAAAGTGCTTAACTGCCCGGTCCACATGTGAAGAAAAAAAAAAAAAATCTGGTATCTGGGGTCCTCTCAAAATATGCAAATATGCATAACAGTACATGGAGACAAACTGCACTCTTAAAATCTCCAAAATTGGTGTAGTACCATCTTTTATTTATTCAAAATCACTTTTTAATTTTTGCCTCAAATTAGGTGACGTCCCCACCTACAAGTTACACAAAACAGTGTCCCCACTGACAGAGTTTGGAATTCTGCTTTCGAATTGCCACAGGAATATGAAACTATTTTACATTTTAGTTTTATGAGGCCTCAGTGTGTCTGTACTGTATTTTTGGTACTATATGTCCCCCTGGAGTTTCATTCGCGTCTGTCCTATACATCATAAACAGATGAAAAACAATCATGTTTCTTTTTGAAATATGGTGCTACTGCTTCGGAAGTAAAATGAATTTAATTGGTGCATTATTTATAATGCACATATCGTGTTAGTGAGCAGAGTCTAATGGGCTACTCAGTGTTATAATATAAAGCCCAAATAACTGAGTATTTTATTTAAATTTACTGAAGTAAATAAACTTTTAAATTGAATAGACATTTATAAAACATTGTAGTTGACCTTAACTTTGTCCAGTCATCCTGTTTGTTGTCCTCTGGCTGTCCCGCAAAGTGTAACCAAGTGGAGTGCTGTGTAGTGAGAAGGTTACTCCCCCCCCCCTTATTCAAGTGGATTTTCAGTTTGAGAGCATGGTTTATTAATTTTTATCTGATTGAAGAGGGTGACAAGCTGGCTTTGGAGATTTCTTGGTAATTATCGCTCATGTAAAATAAAGTAAACCGATGACTGAAAGTGCATAGGTTATTCACCTATGGCAAATCTAAATGATTTGACCTTCACTTGTGACGAGTCTTGTCTCCTTCAGGAGCTCGTTAGTTGTCTCCACATCCAGATCATTGCTGATCATCAAATGACTGCATGTTTGAGAAACATGTTGATGTATAAAATAGAAACATTTAAGTTTCAGTGTCTCACTCCAGTTGAAAATAAAGAATTTTGAAGACTGTTTTGGAGATGTTGACTGGTATCTGGTCTACAGTGCAGCTTTCCCACTAAGACCTCTCACAAAGGACCCTGTCTCCTTCGGGGGCTGTTAGTTGTCCCCACATCCAGACTTGATGAGTGTCCCGTGACTGCACGCTTTAAAAATGGCGTTAACATGCGGCTGTTGCGTTAGTTTAGCGTGTGAGAGACGGCGGCTGCGCGGCACGGTACTGTCATGGTGTCTTGGTGTTACATTCGTTGAACGGTGACGGATAAACAGATGAGCACTGTGACAGCACCAGAGGAGACAGAAATAAAGACCAGAGATGGTACCGGGTCCTCTGCTCCTGGGCACCATCCAGTGGGGTCGGAAAGGTCGTGCAGCCGTCTCGTAAATGTTTGTGTGATGAATTTTTTTCTTTGTATTCTTGAGGTTGTGATTCTTAGAGAGGCTGACATGTTTTTGCCTGAAACGGAAAGTTATTCATTCAGAAACATCAGAGTGAAAGATGAAAATATGAAAATTCTGTGAATCTCTGAGTGGCGTCCTCTCGGTATGACTGTCGGCGTGAGCGCGAGCCACCGCCGCCGCACGCTGTGCAGGTGTGCTGGTGCCGGAGAGGAAACAGCAGTGGAAGGTGAAGTTGAGTGTTTCCCCCTCGTGTGTTCCTGGTTTTTTTTTGTTCTAAGAAGCTCTCACACACACACACACACACACACACACATTAGCTGAGTAAATGATTTTGTTGGTTCCCTCCTCCTCAAAGTCTTTGATCTTCTCCCCACTGTGGGTGAGATGTCACTTTCTGCATGTTTTCAAGGTGAGAAAATCACACGGCAAACTTTGTGCGTCTCTGCTGCGCCTAAGCTGGAAACTTGTGTTGACATTATGATCAATAAAAAGGAAGGGGAAGTTGTGGAGACGGGGTTGGATCGGGGGGGGTATGATGAAAAGAAAGAAAGCAAAATGTAAAAACAAAGAAACACACACACACTCATCTTCAACCGCTTAGTCCAATCAGGGGTCGCGAGGAGCTGGAGCCTATCCCAGCAGTCACAGAGCGTGAGGCGGGTTCACTCTGGGCATGACGCCAGTCTGTCACAGACAGACAAACAAACACATTCACACGTACAGAAAATTTAAAGTTTCCAGTCCATCTAACCTGCATGTCTTTGGATGTGGGAGGAAGCCGGAGCACTCGGAGCAAACGCACGCAAACACGGGGAGAACACATAGGTGGGAATCGAACCCATGGCCTTCTTGCTGTGAGGCGACAGTGCTAACCACTAAGCCATGATGCTGCCCCAAAGAAATACAATAAAACAGAAAAACAAAGTTCATAAAGTTTGCTAAGTTTCTTCATTAGGTGACTAAAATATGACTTAACTCATTAAGGTGCAAAACTGGCAGTATCACATTGTTTGTGGCTGTTTTGTATAGAGTCATTAAAAACAGTTTACAGTAACTACATGTTACTTTGCAAGTTTAACTTGATGTTAGTGTTCACAATGGAAAGAACTGCTTACTACGAGGATAAAAAAAAAATCTGTCACATAGACATGGGCTGATAACGGGTTCACGGTATACCGTGTATGAAAAGGCTCGGTATCAAAACACTAAAATTTTCTGTTATACTGTCCCCTATGGTATGAGCGGTTATGAAAATTCTTGACAGGCAGAGCGGAGGCGGCCACTGCCGCCCTTCCCTCTGCCGCGCACCTCTATCTCTGTTTACAAAGAGGCAGCTAACGTTAGCTAGCTCTGCATCATGGCTGAAGGACGCGAAGCCTGCACTGAACTTTTCCCGCTGTCTAAAAGGACAAAGTCAGCTGTATGGGATTACTTTGGCTCCCGTAAAAAGGCAGATTCCAACGATTGGAGGAAGGAGGTTGTCTAACATGCTGGCAGACCAAAAACGGTGGCAACAAAGCACCGCAGCTATGGCCTGTGTTGGACTCAGAGCGATTCAAGATACCCACAAAGGATTACATGGAAGGAGTAAACTTTATCCCATCTTGAAACCACTGACAAGTACAAGCAGTGGACTTGATTTGTGCTTGTGGTCGACCAAATTTCTCCTACAGACATGTCAAGAAGGACAAATACATCTATTCCAAGCACTTTGTTGGTGAAGTTGGGCCAAGTATTGAGCATCTGGAGTTCCGGACATTATTCCAGCCATGTTTCTCCCTAAGCAAGTAAGTCATATTTCCCACAGGGCAGATGCTACATGTCTAAAAGAGAGACGATCATTTTAGTGTTTTCTCTAAAGTCATCAGTGGTATAGTGCTCGTAGCAGTAGACATCACGTCAGTTAGTGCACCCGAATCACACGCGCTTCATATGTAAATAGCCATAATGTTTGTTAAAGCACATTTTAAAGCTGTACATAATACTGTGAAGCCGCGGTATTTTTGACACGGTTATCATACCATCCAAATCTCATGCCTACTGTCACAATATTATGCTGCCATTCCTAGAATAAGCACAATGGCCCATTGTGATGAATGTAACCCCCACCACCAAAAAATTCTGGATCCACCTCTGAGCGCGAGAATATTTTGCAAAAGTACCAAAACGAGTGTGTTAATGTTTAATATTTTTGATTTTCTGTGTTGGATTTTTTTTTTTCTCCTCCACAGTGACACTGAGGCTGCTGGATCTGTTTACGTCACTTGATTAAAAATGCTAATTAAGCCTCAGCTTGTTAATTATTGAAGCTGAAAAAGCTCCCAGCTGGCCTTTTTCCCTCCTTCTTCTCGATGCTTGTCTTCAGCAAAATTTTACAAAAAACAAAAACAAAACGCAAAAAAACCCCTGATCAAATTAAAATTAAACATGCTTATTTTTTTTTTTTTAATGAGTCCAGGAGTTCTCTGGTGGTGATGGTGGTCTTAGATTTCCCCGTGCAGCGGTGGTGGTTGTGACGTTTTAATTAATTAATTAATTAATTAATCTTTTTGATCCTGCGGTGAGTTCTCCAGACACACACAGACGTTCACTGGAAAGAACGTCTGAAGGCAGGAAGTCTCTTCTGACCTACTTTTAGCAGAGAGAGAAAGTGATGAACGCAGAGGCGGAACGGAAGCCGACTGTCATTCATGTTTCACTTCATTATTAAAAGAAGCACAACATTATAGAATGAAACTTTTATAACACAACCTCTGCATTAAGTCTGATATTTCTACAACACAACAAACAAGAAAAAACTCTTATGAATCCAGTCAGGATCAGTAAATACAGTAATCTAGGTTACAGTGGCTCTGAAAGACAAATTAAAGTAAAACTAAGAATCGATGAACACTGACTTTAGAACATCATGAAAACAAATGTAATTAGTGTAAAATAACACGTACCTCTGCTTTGCTACATTATTTTTTTCTATATTTATTGTTGTGTACTTACTGCACTGTACTACTGTAATATTTAAGTGTTTATCTTGCTCCACCACACTCCAACATACTGATTACTATACAGTACTATAGAATACTACTGCTGTCCTATACTTTACTATAAATACAATAATTTTGTGACCAATTTGATAGAGTTTAATGGTAACTGTAAAATTGCAATTGTATTCTAAATACTTTTAATTTGTAACTTTCACTGTTCTTCACCTCTAAACTAAAACATCCATTCAGACCCTGCATATAACAATTTAACCCTTGTACAAATACTTACAAACTTTAACGTGTTATTATTATGTTTTTACATCATGTGAAGATTTTTAATATTGTTGTAAGATGGAGATGGCGAGCAGAATATATGCACTGTACTGCTAAAGCGTAAATAAGTGAATTAAACAGACCTGCATGATGCATGAATTAAACATTTTGTGTTTTTACTGGTGTACTGTTGTTGTAGATTTATTTATTCATTGATGTACTGAAAAGTATACGTATCCCACTTAGCTCACCTCTTAGCTAATGGTTTAGGTTTCACTTTTAAATATTTAAGTCTTTGCTGCTTGTCTCAGTGTTGTCATTGATTATTGATTATTTTCAGGATTCTCACAGTAACTCAGCCAAAACAATTTAACAGCATCACTTTGGCTCTGAGAAACTGTAACAGAGAAGTTTTACCGTTACAAAGAAGTAATCTATTTATGGTATAAATACAAATATCATTTAATCGAGGGCCTGGCTCAGGGTAGGGAAGTGTGGGAAGAGCTGCTTAGCCTGCCTGGACCAGGATCAGCAAGAGAACATAAATGAATGAATAAGAAATCAAACATACTGAAACATAACGGCTCATTTGAATAATCATTTTCATTTAATTTTGATATATGAATATTTTTAAACACATTTTTGTATTTGAGTTTCCAAATGATAAAGTTAAATCATTAAAAACAGCCATTTCCTGTTATTAACAACCTGCTTTTAAGTTGAGTAATTTGAAAGAGCAACAGGAAATGATTTGAAGTCATTTTCAACCAAAACAAAACGATCTGGAGCAGAATGTGACGCGCGCGCCGTGGGAGAATAAAATGCGACTCTTTGAAGTTGCATTGCTGAGGTCATTCTGCATCAGTGCACGCACGCTCACACTCAGACAGTAACGTGATGATATGACACGTGTGGCACGCGGACACACAAACACAGGTGGAAGTTACAGTTGACAAAACCCTAACTGATATTTTTTTCCTGTTGTCTCTTGATGTCACTCTGTAAAACTCTCATTAAAGTTTAGCTGTTTTTATGTATTTTAAAACACAGACATTTGTATGTGAATATTTTGACTATTTACAGTTTATTATCAAATGTGGTTTCCTTTTTTCAGTCAAAATTAAATTTACTCCAGTCTTTTAATTTCGAATCCAATTCTTTTTTACAGCATCTATAAAATCAAAGGATAGATTTTTTTTTTTTTTTTTTGTATAACCTTTGATAACTTGATATTAAAAAAGAAAGGTCGAATCTGGACCAGTGCTAGTTGGGTAATGAGTGTTTGTTTTTAATGTTGTTTAATGAAGGAACCTTCTGTTATTAAACAAATCAGAACATCACTTTTC